>NC_045597.1:135106733-135407642 GCF_009762305.2 Zalophus californianus | reverse complement strand
TATGGTAGGGGTGTTCTTTTCATCCCTGACCTATTTTTATTTGATCTTATAGGAAAATCATAAACTTACTAATGACAGAGACAAGAGTATGATGCCCCAAATTCAGAATTATCACAGTGCCTAAGAGAAGGATAAACAAGAGTGTGCTACAGAGACTCCAAGTATGAGAGATAAAAGGACCTCAAGGTTAATTTTCCTAAGTTAATATTTCAGTAATTTATAAGCTTTTTCTGTGGATGTGGTAGAAGTTTTTTAAAATCATGGTTGTATTGGGCGCCTGGGTGGCTCAGTTGGTTAAGCAACTGCCTTCGGCTCAGGTCATGATCCTGGAGTCCTGGGATCGAGTCCCGCATCGGGCTCCCTGCTCAGCGGGGAGTCTGCTTCTCCCTCTGACCCTCCCCCCTCTCATGCTCTCTCTCTCTAGTAAGTAAGTAAATAAATAAAATCTTTAAAAAAATAAATAAAATCATGGTTGTATTACTAGTAGCCCTTCTTAGGAAAAAATCATTTTAGGAACACCTACTCTATCAAAATGATACGACTGTGACTTTCATTCTTCTTTATATATCTTCATAATACCTTAATATTACCACTACAGATAGTTAGTAAGGGCTTATTATGTGTCATGCACTGTGCTAAGAGCCAATGGTAGATGGTCCCCAATGAACCAGCCTCCTGGCATTCATACCCTGGTTGGCCACACTGTGCTGTTCTGTGTGATTGACAGCATATGGCAGGAGTGATGGAAGTCACTTCTCAGATTAGGTTATAAAGAACTGTGGATTCTGTCATGGGCACTCTGATTCTCTCTCTCTCAAATCACCAGTTCTAGAAGAAGCAGGCTGCTATGTTGTAAGCAGTCCTGTGTGTAAAGACATAGGTGGCAAAAACGTGAAGTCTCCACAAGTAACGGAGGCCTGCTGTGAGCCATGTGAATGAGCTTGGAAACAGGTCTTCCAGCCCCAATCAAGTTGTGAGATGAGTGTATCTCCAGCCAATAGCTCAACTGCAACCTCCTGAGAGGTCCTGAGCCAGGGGCACCCAGCTAAGCCACGCCCAGGTTCCCGGCCCTCAGGAACTGTGACATGATAAGTGTTTGTTGTTTGGGATAACTGGTTAACATAGCAATAGGTGACTAATACCACTGTCAGGCATTATTTCTTAAATCCTCATAGCAGCCGAGTAAGGTTGGTACTTGTCTCGTCCTGATTTTAAAAAATGAAGAAACTAGAGGTGCCGGGGTAGTCAGTCCGTTGAGGGGCCACCTCTTGGTTTTGGCTGGGGTCATGATCTCAGGGTCATGGGATCCAGCCCTGGGGTGGGCTCTGCGCTCAGTGGGGAGTCTGCGTGAGATTCTCTCTCTTCCTCTCCCTCTGCCTCTCCCCCATCCTGTCTTCATGGAGCTTACACTCTGGTTATGAGAAACAGACATAAATATATGAAAGATAGTGATTAGTGTTATGGAGAAAATACAGGGTGATTAGGTCCTGCTAAGGTGACATTTGAGTAGATAAAAAAAGAAATGAATCTGTGAGCAGTGTAGATAGCTCAAGGAAGAGTGTTAACACGCAGAAGAATGGCAAGGGCAGAATGTGCTGGCTGTGTTCAAGGAACATTAAGGAAGCCACTGTGACTGAGAAGGATAGCTTGGGAGGATGACGTGTCTGGAAGCCAAATGATGAAAGTGTTTGAAGGAGGAGGAGGTAGTTAACTATGTCAGGTGTTGCTGGTAGTTCGCATAACATAAGGGCTCTTCGGATTTAGTGATTGATTTGGTGTTTTTTTTTTTAACGAGAGAAGTGATGGAGTCATAGGATCTACTTTTAAAAAGTAATTTAAGAGAAATTAAGAGGAGAGAAATTAAAAATGGAGTATAGACTGTTTTTGAAGTTTTGCTCAGAAGTGGAGTTGAGAAATGGGCAGCTAGAGGAAGACACAGGATAAAGTTAGATGACTTTATTTTTGCTTTTTAAAAAGGGATGTACAATTTACATACAATGAAATGCACACTAAGTACATGATTCAGTGAGGTTTGAGGTCCCCCCCCAACAAATAGCTGCTCTGGGGGGGATTGAATTTAAAACCCAATTTTTGGGAGATTGAGACATGCAACAGATCTGGTGGGCGGCATTCCTCTTTGTTTTGTTTTGTTTTTGAAACAATTGCACACTTACAGAAAAGTTGGAAATGTAAAAATACAAAGACCTTTTTTCCCTGAACTATTTGAGAATAAATTGCTGACTTGATGAACCATCACCACATACGCTTTAATGTATGTTTACTGTGAACAAGAACATTAGTATACATGGCCAGAATATAATCATCAAAATTAGAAAATTAATATCAATACATTATCACCATTTAATTCTCAGACTCTTTAAATTTTCCCACTTGTCCCCAAAGACCCTTTATAGCAAAGGGATCCAGTTTAATTAGGATCAGGGCTTACATCTGGTTGCCTTGTTTCTTTTGTCCCCTTCAGACTGGAACAGTTGTCAGTCTTTTCTCGACTTTCATGACCTTGACACCTTTGAAGATGGCAGACCAGTTATTTTGTAGAATGTCCCTCAGTTTGGGTTTATCTGATGTTTGCTCATGGTTATTTCAGGTTCTGTATCTTTGGTAGGGATATCACAGAAGTGATGTGCAGATCTTACAGCACCTGTCAGTTTTTCATTAAACTTCCAATTCATTTATTTAGTTCCCATTTTATTGAGTGGATTATAATCTGTTCCTATAATTTATTTTGGTCCTTATATTGTCCCTGATTTGGCCGGTGGGAGCCCAGTTCATGCTGGCTTCTATGTTTTGTTTATTTTTTTAAGGATTTTATTTATTTATTAGAAAGAGAGCACGAGAGTGGGGTGAGGGGCAGAGGGAGAAGCAGACTCCCCGCTGAGCAGGGAGCCCAATGCGGGACTCGATCCCAGGACCCTGGAATCATGACCTGAGCCAAAGGCAGACGCTTAACCAACTGAGCCACCCAGGAGCCCTGGCTTCTGTGTTTTTACATGTCCTCCTCCTTATCTGATTATACTTCATTCTTTGATTACTTTCTGGAACAAGATATTCTAAGCTCATCTGTTATCTCTGCAACGGCTCTGGAATCAGCCATTTCTCCAAGGAGCCTTGTTGGCTTTTCCCTCCCCACCCCTCTCCCCCCATCCCTCCCTCCCTCTCTCTCTCTCTCTCTCTCTCTTTGTTTCTGAAGAGGAAAATGGCATTTCAAAGCCAAGATCTGCTAGGTGAGCAGGTGAGCTCACTGCTGTTAGTGTTCTCACATTAATGAGAGTGGGCCTTCTCAGTGGACAGAATTTTGCTCCTTCCCTTTCTTTTTTTTTTTTTCCCTAAAGATTTGTTTATTTATTTGAGAGAGAGAGCACGAGCAGGAAGGGCAGAGGGAGAGGAGGAGAGAATCTCAAGCAAACTCCGAGCTGAGTGCAGAGCCTGACGCAAGGCTCTGTCTCATGACCCTGAGATCATGACCCGAGCCGAAACCAAAAGTCAGAGGCTTAACCGACTGAGCCACCCAAGCACCCCAAACTGTGCACTTTATATAGGTGAACCGTATGGTCTACGAATTATATTTCAATAAAGTTGTTTAAAAAAAAACAAAACTAAAGGCCTCCATACTTCTCTAGAGCCACCACCATCACTTTTCATCAGTTCCTTCCATTGCTAAAATTTTGGTCTAAGTCACCATGACTTCCTGTGGCCAAATTCACTGACCTTTACTGAGCCATCAGGAAACTTCCTCCTGAGCCTCTCTTTTCCTGACTAGGCTATTGGTTTCTGCCAATTCCTGTTCTGCTTTGGCAACTCCTCTCCTCCTATAAGTCCCCTTTTAACCACCAGAGCCTGTGGATTTCTCCCCTGCATCATTCCTCCTGCATCCATCTCTCCCCTTCCTTCCTGTGGTCACTGCATTAGTTCAGGCCCCCATTTCTCTGTTTCTACCACCACCTCCTAACTGACCTGCAATGGTTTTTCCTCTCCAATACATCCACGACACCACCAACAGCACATGTGAACAGAGACCTCACTTCACTTGTTTGTCAAAAAACTCTGCTGCCCATAAGACAGACCCTCAGGTGGCCCTCAGGGCTCTCCACGACCTGGCCCTAACCTGTATTATTAATCATCTCCTATAACTCCCCTACACAAATGCTCAGCTCTAGCCAAACATTCCACTCCAGAGCGCTCTAGCCATGTCTTGACTTCTCCTGTACCCACATGGCTTTCCCACCACTGCCCTGCCTTAGCCCCTTAGGAATGGCCCCACCCCCAGGCTCCTTGCTGACCGCCTGACTCATCTATCAAGGCGCAATTCAACAGAGTGCCCAATTCTGTGAAGTGAGCACTCCCCCTCCAAATGAGCTTTCCTTCCTCTTATTCTCAGAGCCCCATTATATGTTTTGCACTGTTAAATGTATGTTGCTGCTGCCTCCAGTTAAATTAAAAACTATACGCGCCCATTCAGAAGTCACCTCCATCATGAAACTGCTGACTACCCTCAAACCTTTCCATTTCCTCACTCTTCACTCCCACTATACCTGTTCTTTGACCTGGCTAGTAATTCTCATCTTAGAACTCCTTACCCCCCAAACTATCAGCCTCTTCTCTTTTTACTTCTACAACCTAGATTATTCATTATAATAATAATGGACCCAGAAATAAATGAAATAGACAGGGTCCGTGTCCTTAGGAAACTTACAGCCTAGGGTAGACTCTAGAATTCATTAAATCAATCCCCTTCTTGCCAACCACCTACTTCCCTGACACCCTGGTCTTTCCAGGGCATCCACCTGGAAAACTCCAGTCAATTCCACTATCTACCTTCACTCTTTCATACACACAAGAAGATGCCCATTTGGAGAAAATCACATAGTAGCAATGAATGGGGCCATTGCAAATACACTGACTCTAATTTCACTTGGATCTCAACACTGCTGGGCAATCCTTCTATTATCCCTTATCAGTTTCCTCTCCTATTTCCCAATCCCCTACCTCATTTCATCTCCGATCTCTGCAAACATGTACAGAAAGAAATAGAAGTCATTGGGGGAATGAGGAGCTTCTTCAAATTTCTTTTCCCTCTCCCACTTGAAGAACTATCTACATGCATACCTATCATTTCTCCAACCCTAAGGGAGAAGTCTAGTATCTTCACCTCTTCTCACACACGTGCTTCAGCTGTCCCATTCAGGTGGCCCCCAAATCCTATATACTGCCAAAAGTAGCTGGTTCCAACCCCCTCTCTGGCTACTCCCTAGCTCTCACCCTCCTTGGCCTACCACATTAAACTAGCAAAGCTCTCAGAGGCTGCAGAGTTTCTCACCTCCATCTCTGCCTTTGGATAAGAGGGTGCCTTTGGACAACCTGTCTCTAGACTCCTTCTTCTGACCAGGCCCTCCTTGCACAGCAGGACTCAATCCAGTCTTCTCTGTGAAGCTGAAGACCCCTCGGTCTATACTGGATGATCCCATTGCACCACTTGCTTACGTCTCTCTGTGCATCTATCTTACTCTGTTGCAGTAACTGACTTACATGTCTGATCCCCCCTAAAAGACTGTGAACTCAGAGAGGACAAGAAACGTGGATTTCAAGTCCATTACAGTGTTAGTGTCACATTCTTCATTACCTAGGTTCCTTTTGTGTTTCCACAACATGTCGATCAAATCTCTTCTCTCTCCCTGTTAATTTACTGCTTTGTGATCAGAGAATGTAGTTCATGTAATTTTTTTTCTAGAACTTTTTAAGGTTTTTAGTGGCATAACATCAAATTTTATCCCAATTTCATGTATATTTGTAAAAAACAATCTTTAATCCAAGGTATCAAATTTAATATTAAATCAGATTTACTAATTATAACATTCTGAACTTCAGTAACCTTATTATGTCTACTTCAATTGCCAAATTAGAGGCGTGCTAAAGTTTCCCACTATGATTGTGGTTTTATCCTTTTGCTTTTAACAGCTCTTGCTTTATGTATTTTATGTATTTTAACATGTATTTTGCTTTATGCATTATGTATTTTGCTTTATGTATTATGTATTTATGTTATTTGATTCATATTCATTATTAATAACTATATTGAAACAACACTAACTAGCCACTTTTCCTTCTCCTTATGGAACTTGCATTCTGGTGGGGAGATGGGCAACAGCAACAAAAATGACAAATAAGTAAATCATACAGTGTGTTACAACGTGTTAAGTGCTATGAGTAGGGCCTTAGAGGATATTATAAGGACTTCGGCTCTTACTCTGAGTGAAACAGGTTTTGAACAAAAGAGTGACATGGTCTGACTGACATTTTTAAAAGTTCAGTCTGGCTGTTGTGCTGAGAATCGAGTTGAGGAGGGTGAGGGTAGAAACAGGGAGACCAGCAGTGGGTTATTACAGTAATCCTGGTAAGAAACAACAGTGGCTATAGAGGGGAGGGGGGTGGGGGGATGGGTTAGCCTGGTGATGGGTATTAAAGAGGGCACATTCTGCGTGGAGCACTGGGTGTTATGCACAATGAATCATGGAACACTACATCAAAAGCTAATGATGTATGGTGATTAACAATAAAATTTTTTTTAAAAAAAGAAACAACAGTGGCTCAACTCAGGGTGGTGACAAAAATGCATTCTGGGTATATCTTTTTTTTTTTTAAGATTTTATTTATTTATTTATTTATTTAAAGATTTATTTATTTATTTATTTATTTGACAGAGACATAGCAAGAGAGGGAACACATGCAGGGGGAGTGAGAGAGGGAGAAGCAGGCTTCCCGCCGAGCAGGGAGCCCAATGCGGGGCTCGATCCCAGGACCCTGGGATCATGACCTGAGCCGAAGGCAGATGCTTAACCAACTGAACCACCCAGCCGCCCCTTTTCTGGGTATATCTTAAAGGTAGAGGAAACAGGATTTCTTGGCAGATTAGGTACAGAGTGAGAAGAAGAAAGGAACTGGGGGTGATTCAAAGGTTTATGGTCTGAGAAACTGACAGACAAAATTAACCATCAACTAAGGTAGGGAAGTTTTTGGAATGGAGCAAATTTTAGGGAAGAGATTTTAAGTCCAGTTTTAGAGTTTTGGACATGTTGATTTTGAGATGTCTTAGACATCCAAGTGGAAATGTTCAGTAGGCAGTTGAATGTATGAGCCTAGAATTTAGGAGAAAGGTCTTGGCTGAATGCATAAATATGGGAGTTGCCAGCTTAATGGATCTGATGAGATTATCAAGGGAATGGTGAGTGTACAGAGAGAAAAGGTACATGAATTTCTTTGTTCTGTTTGATGCTTCTTGCCCTAAATTCTCTTCTGCCCACTTGTAATATTGCTACTTTGCTTTTTCTCAATGAATATTTCTGTTGACAAATTTGGCCATGGGTTAATTTTCTAGCTCAGTTCTCCTGGAAACCTGATAAAGATGGAATGTCAGCCATCATATTAAGTACTATCACTTATGATAAAAAATTACTCCAGATTGATTAACTTCACTGAAGCTACAGATAAATTTTAAATATCTAGCGAAAACCTATACTTTGTTGTGTGTGGTGACTCCAGGATCTGCAGGAGACAGTACATGCCTGCGTGAACTCCCAAGTGGCTCTTTGTAGGCCTTCTACTGAAATTAGTTATTGCTGGCTAGTAAATATTATAAACTGTTCCAGTTACCATTGCTGTATAACAAGTTAATCAAAACTTGACAGTATAAAAGAAAAAAAACCTAATAATTTTATTATGCTCATGGATTATTTGGGTCAGGAATTCCAAAATGAATGTCTGAGGCTGCTTGAAGTCTAAGGCCCTTAGTCAAGAAGACTTGAAGGCTGAGGATGATTCAATGGTTGAGGCTAGAACCCTCTGAAGGCTCATCCACTCACATGTCTGGTGATGCAATGACTCAAAAACTAGATTTCCTGACCAGACCACCTTCAAGTAGCCTCTCCAAGTGGCTTGGCTTTCTCACAGCACGGTCGCCCCAGGGAAGTTGGTTTTTTTACAAGACAACCCAGGCTCTAAGCATGACTGTTCCAGTGAACAAGGCAGAGGCTGCATCCCTTTTTATCCCCTTTCATGACAGCCTTGAAAGTCACAAAGCATCACCTCCCCCATTCTCTTTTGGTTGAAGCAGTCACAAGACAGTGTAGATTCAAGGAGAGGGGACATAGACCCCACTTTTCCAAGGAGGAGTATCAAAGAATTTAGATAATCTAAGGGAAACGCCTTTTTTTTCCCCCAAATCACATCTTACTTTAGGAAATTAATGAAAGCCATGCATATTTTCTTTCAGAAATCTGCTCATGTAGACAAAATTTTGCATATATCTGGGAAGTTCATTCCTTCTCTCTCCATTGCATTCAAGAAACAGCCTTCAATTGTCACAGCTCACACTTATCCCATTAAGGACTCCTATGTCCACTCCCCTGATTCTGGGCTGCCTTGTGATTGCTTCAACCAATGGAGAACATCTGCCATAAGGAAAGGGGCATTTCTTATGCTAGGTGTTGTCACAGGTTCTCTCACTTAATTTTCATTTGACTTAGATGACTTTATACCCTCTCCTTTTTTTAACAGATGAAGTGAAATTCAGAAAGTTTAAGTTATTTTTTAAATAGACTTAATTTATTTTTATTTTTTTAAGATTTTGTTTATTTATTTGACAGAGAGAGAGAGAGAGAGAGAGAGAGCGCACACAAGCAGGACGAGCTGCAGGCAGAGGGAGAGGGAGAAGCAGGCTTCCCGCTGAGCAGGGAGCCCAATGCTGAGCTTGATCCTAGGACCCTGTGATCATGACCTGAGCCGAAGGCAGACACTTAACCAACTGAGCCACCCAGATGCCCCTAGACTTCATTTTTAGAGCAGTTTTACGTTCACAGCGAAGTTGAGTGGAAAATTAAGTTACTTTTCTTCATCATGTGATAAGTCGTAGAGACAGCATCCAAAATCAGATCTTTATCCAGTTGCCTTTCATCTTATATACAATGACCCTTTGGATATTAAGAAGCATATTTATTGTAAGCACAAGATCTGACATTTCACTAGATGCAAAATTGAGTCTCTTGCTATAGTGTGAATGACTAATGCTATGAGACTCAACTTGCAACAAGCTCTGGGGGACATTCAATCCTTTTTACCTTATAATCTTCTACTCTAACATTAAGTTATAGTAAGAATTCCCTAAATTCATTTTTCAAAATGTTACTTCTGTCAATAGCTTTTGGTTTTCTACTTTGAATCTTGCAATCCTGCCTTAGGATTCTGTTTCAATACTGCATGATCCTTACATATACTTTCATAAAATTAAAGCAGTAGATACACAATTAAAAATAAACCCACATTACTCTAAGCAACTCATTGGTCACTTTTGGAAGATAAAGTTGTTATTTAAAAACTAGTAAATAAAGAGAACAAACCAAGCATTTAACTTTCCAGGATGATATCTATCAGGGTAATTAAATACTTGATGAGAAAGTTTCTCTCTGTAGACATTTTTCAACAATAAATCAAGAAGGAATGATTGAATTAAGATACTGCCATTTTGCAAACTCCGATGACCTAATGGAGCCAAGTAATGATCACCAGTGGCCACTAACATCGCAAAAAGCAACACCCTATGAAGTATTCTTGCTCCTCCCCCAAAAAAGTCTAACCTAAATCAGGCCAGGCCTTAGATCTAACAGTGAGCTTACAGAGGAACATTTTAAATGAGCCCATTAGATATACAATCTGCAAAATCCAGAATGTGGAAAGCTCCATAGGGCAGATATACTAACCAGCTGCTTCAACAAATAAATTTCAAGAAAAAAAGACCAAAAAGTGGGAAAGTAAACCTATAGATTAAAAAAAAAATGGGGGGCACCTGGGTGGCTCCATTGTTAAGCGTCTGCCTTCGGCTCAGGTTGTGGCCCCAGGGTACTGGGATCGAGCCTGCATCAAGCCCCGTGCCCTGCTCGGCAGGAAATCTGCTTCTCCCTCTCCCACTCCCCCTGCTTGTGTTCCCTCTCTCACTGTGTCTCTCTCTGTCAAATAAATAAAATCTTAAAAAAAAAAAGTGACTTTCTCTTCTGGCCATGTTGACATAACTGTTACTAGAATTCCCTCCTGTCCTACACAACTAAATTAACTAGACAAAACATGAAGGAGCTATTTTTTTTTAGCACTGGATATTGAACAATGCAAACGGTGAACCTTGAGGGTAAACAAATACACCAAGTGAACCCAGACTGTCCCCAATGTTCTGCCTGGGGAAACCATTCCAATTGTGGCATTTGGAGGTGGAAGCTGAGCCAAACACAGCACCTCGCTGCTTAGTTAGGGAGGCAGAGAGCAGAGATCTGGTTGCTGACGCAGCGGGAATCTGCATGTCACAGTAGTGGAAGGGAGGCACAAGGCCTACTAGACAGTAGCTGCCGTAGGCTGAGTGTGAACAGGGATTCTAGAGGTTGCAGGGCCAAGAGAAGTTGGAGTCCCAGCTTAAACAGAGTTGAAAAACCTCATTGAGCTTAAAATGCATTGAACTGAGACCTCAGAAAGACCATGCCTTAGGAGTAAGAACCACACATTAGCTGAGCAAGGGTGGGCAAATTAAGACCTGGCTCACTGTTTTTGTAAAGAAAATTTTATTGGAATATAGCCATGCTCATTTGTTTAATACTATTTATGCAGCTTTTGCACTCTATTGGCAAGTGGAAGAGTTGCAATAGAGACCACAGGGTCCACAAAAGCCTAAGATATTTACTACCTGGCCCTCTATAATAGAAAAAGTTTGCAGACCTCTGCACTAGAGTAAGGGCTACACTCTAGGTCTAAGGGCAAAACAAACAGATCCACTCTAACAAAGAATAAAACCAAGGCTGGTGGAAACAAAAAGATTTTCCAGTGATTTAACTGCCTGTCAGAACAAAACTCAACATATTTTAAAGAAAAACAACATAATCTGTACAAGGTATTATTCATTATGTCACATATACAATTCCATATTAGATAACATTTAAAGAAGCAGAAAAATGTGACCCCACAATCAAGGGAAAAAAAAAGGTAGACCTCACCTGTGCCCACCCCAGGCCAGGGGTTCTCCACCTCCATCCAGTGAGATGCACCATGCACTGATGACAATGCAGTGGACAAGGGCAAAGTGAGGGTCACCAGGCTCAGACTGGGGCTAATGCTTCTGGCACTGCACCTACCCACACAGATTTATTCAAATCAAATAACTGTTGTAACACTTTCAAGTAACTCCTCCCAGAATTTCTTGGCTGCCCCAAATCCAGCTGGTGCTCTGCAGTCCACAGCTAGTTTCTCTAGTTTCTTTATGATCCTGTTATCCCTTCTATATCTATTCTGTTTAGAGATTCAGGCCAAGAAACACCTATACTATCCCATCTTCTAAACCCAATTCAAATGGCATCTAGACATCCAGTGTGACAAGGAAAAAACAGGTCTTCATCAAATCTGCTAATTCCACACCTTATTGACTCAGAGAATGCTTAGGATCCCAAATTTGATTGGTTTGAAGAGCATGTGAAGGTTTTGATTGTTTTGAAGAGTATGTGAGGGTTTTGACTAGATGATAAAGGTCAATATTAACATTCAAAATGAGTTGAGATGATTACTTTAATGTGGCTTAAGAAATATGGACACGTAAAACTCTACTTTGAAAATGAGAATAGGGGCATCTGGGTGGCTCAGTCAGTTAAGCATCTGACTCTGGATTTCAGCCCATGATCTCAGGGTTGTGAGATCAGCCCCACATTCGGCTCTGCGCTGGGTGTGAAGATTGCTTAAGAGTCTCTCTCTCTCCCTCTGCCTCCCCTCCCTCTCTAAAAGAAAGAAAGGAAAGAAAGGAAAGAAAGGAAAGAAAGAAAGGAAAGAAAGAAAGGAAAGAAAGAAAGAAAGAAAGAAAGAAAGAAAGAAAGAAAGAAAGAAAGAAAGAAAGAAAGAAAGAAAGAAAGAAAGAAAGAAAGAAAGAAAAAAGAAAGAAAGAAAGAAAAGAAAGAAAGAAAATGAGAATAATTTTTTCTTACCTAGAGATAAAGAATGGAATGTGGAACAGAGATTCAATTTTCGTTTGGTTAAATCTTCAAGGCCATAAAACAGGTAATACAAAAAGCTTTCCATGAGCTCCTTTAGAAGAAATTTCTAGACATTACTATAAATCCTCAATGCACTGTTTCAGCAGTACTGATATAACGCCTGTGTACTCAGGATAAAGTTTTACATTGTTAAGCTATTACTGTTCTCTTTGAGAACTGAACTCTTCCCCCTCTGCGGCTTTGGGTTTGACATTGCATTTGACTTTTTATATAGTAATTGACATGTGCCAGGGCAATGATGGATTGGAATCTACCCCAAATCAAAGCATAATGAGTGAATTTTGTTTATATACTTATCACCTATTCTTCATCAACAAAAGCACGAGATTCATTTAGCTAAACTGATTCCAAAGAGTCAAAATACATTGACCTCAATTAATTTCAAAATGCTTATTTCTGCATATGTTGAATAGTTTTTACAATTTAAAAATGTATCTGTAAAAAGAAAAAAAAGATAGGATCACTCACACACACACAAACACATACACACACGCGTATCTGTTTTGAAGGTAAAATTGTGAAATCTTGAAATTAAAAAGGCAAATATGTGCAGGAGCCACAACTGTAAATCAAGTATTTGGGAAGTGAAAACTGGAAACTTACCTACATTAAATTCAGAAAGACTTTTATACTCTTTCTATAAATAGTTTTTTAAAAAATCAGAGAGGTGCCTAGGTGGCTCAGTCAGTTAAGCATCAGACTCTTGATATCAGCTCAGGTCATGATCTCAGGTTTGGAGGATCTAGCCCTACGTTGGGCTCTGTGCTCAGCAGGGAGTCTGCTTCTCTCCCTCTACCCCTCCCCCTGCTATTGTGCTCTTGCATGCACTCTCTCTCTCTCTTTTTAAAGATTTTATCCCTTTATTTGAGAGAGAGAGACAGAGACAGAGTACGAGTGGGGAGGAGGAAGAAGCAGACTCCCCACTGAGCAGGGAGCCCAACACGGGGCTTGATCCCAGGACCCTGGGACTGTGACCCAAGCTGAAGGCAGATGCTTAACTGACTAAGCCACCCAGGCACCACCCTCTTCCTCTCTTTCTAAAATAAATAATCTTAAAAAAAAAAAAACAAAACTCAATCAGAATACCCATATTTAGCATACTTTCTGTTCTCAGTCAGTATCTTTAGATAGTTAGAACCTGATCCTAAGCCTAACGTGGGCCTGACTCTGGAGAGTAAATCTTTTCACAATTGCCTCAATGCACAGAAAGCTTTTTAAAAATAGACCCTCTCTAAGGTCTTTTGTTTTCATGGTCACATGCTAAAGCTTAGATGTTCCAGTATCTAATATGGCCACACTGGTCTTGATAACCAAAGTCATTTTTTTCTCATCTTCACGAACCTACGCTGGAACAACCATATCCAACAGATCTCAAGCTACTGTGTGTGTGAATGAACATTCCCTTTTGTTTCATATCTGAATGCGGTACATCTATTTCAGGTTGTACATTGTGTTTGTGTATTTACGCTTTGATTCATAGTAACTTCTCATGTTATAGAATTGATCTGCATTGACACAAACTGTAAATAAAAAGAAATGGCTGAGAGAACAGAAAACCAAGCAGTCAGTAAAACAGGAACAGACCCTGAAATCACCCAGATGACGGAATTAACAGATAAGGACTTTAAAAATGGTTAGTAAAAATATGTATGTTCAAGTACTTAAAGGAAAAGGTAGACATAATAAGTGAACATCTGGGAAATCTCAACAGAGAAATGGAAACTATAGGAAAAGAACCAATCGAAAATTCTAGAACTGATATGTAGGATATATGAAGAAAATAAAAAGGGCTCCCTGTCTTTCAGAGATACATAATGAAAAATCTACAGGTGAAATTATATGATATCTGGGATGTGCTTCAAAATAATCCAGTTTCAGGGAGAGAGTGGCTAGGGGTAAAGCTAAAACAAGAGTGGCCATAAGTTGGTGATTATTATAACTAGGTGATAGGTATGTGGGAGTTTATCTTACTGCTCTCTCTACTTTTGTGTATGTTTGAAATTCTCCATATTCTGGGGCGCCTGGGTGGCTCAGTCAGTCAGTCGTCTGCCTTCAGCTTAGGTCATGATCTCAGGGGTCCTGGGATTGAGCCCCCGAGGCTAGTTGGGCTCCCTGCTCAGTGAGGAGTCTGCTTCTCCCTTTGCCCCTCTCCCCCCACTTGCATATGTGCACACACTCTCTCTCAAATAGTTAAAGTCTTAAAAAAAAAGAAATTCTCCATGTTCAGACGCTAAAAAAGAAAATCCAATCCCCACAAGAAAAAGCTGTTTTAACTGCAAAATAATACGTTCAAGTGATGTTCTGCATGCATATTATTCTCCTTCCATCTTTCCAAATTCCCT
The DNA here is from genome assembly GCF_009762305.2 of Zalophus californianus. Lineage (NCBI taxonomy): Eukaryota > Metazoa > Chordata > Mammalia > Carnivora > Otariidae > Zalophus > Zalophus californianus. Next base: position 135,393,211 of record NC_045597.1, on the reverse strand, counting down.
AAGATATATAGCATCCACTCTGCATTTTCAAAGATTTCCAGTGCTTGGGGAAAGTGGGCATTTCATAGAAACTGAGTATTTAGAAAATTTTCTCTTTCTCTCTCTCAGTACGTTATATACTTAGACACACATTAGGATACTGGTGTTTCATTTTACAAAATCGGATATTAAACTGTTCTATAACTTGCTTTTTCCAAACAATATATGTTGTAGACATCATTCCATGTCAACAAATACAGGTCAACATCATGGGTTTTGTTTTTTTTTTTTTTTTTAATGACTGCAAGTATTCATCATTGAGGATCTACATGTCCTACACTGTGCACTGAGATTTTATAATTTCAGTAGGAGACAGGAGCTATGTGTTAGAGAAAGCTGTTTCAAGCAGAGGAAAAACATAAGAACATATATGGCTTTAGGGACATGTCTGACTTTAGAGAATTTAGGACTATTATTTGATTATTAAGTATGTCTTAATCTATGAGTAACAAGCTATATTATAATAGAGTTGGAAGGTATTTGTTAAAAAATATATTAGCGGGGCGCCTGGGGGGCTCAGTTGGTTAAGCGGCTGCCTTCGGCTCAGGTCATAATCCCAGGGTCCTGGGATCGAGCCCCGCATCGGGCTCCCTGCTCGGCAGGGAGCCTGCTTCTCCCTCTCCCTCTGCCTGCCTCTCTGCCTACTTGTTCTCTCTCTGTATCTCTCTGCCAAATAAATAAACAAAATCTTTAAAAAAATAAAATAAAATAAATAAAAAAATATATTAGCAAAAATCCATTTCATTCTCTGGCTAGCAACATGAAGAGTTTAAGTCACAGGAAGCTCCTTATTACATTAGCATTTTCCAAACTGCACATAGACTACATCCCAAAACTTAATTCTAACTTGGTTTGGCAAAATTGAGGATACATTTTCCTACAGAAGCTATACAAGATAGTAAGGATCTCAGGTCAATCGACAAAAGTTTAAAGTACTTAATTCATGAGGTACAACAGCCCCTCCCTGACCTGGAGGTTAAATTTTTGAAAACCATTATGGTAAGAGAATTCTCAGCAGAAGAATCGATGGCTTTAGAGTCACAAATGAACAGAAGCACTTGTAAATACTTTTTACATTTGTTAAACTAAAAAAACCAAGAATAATGAAATATTAGTAGCATTATATGCATCTTAAATTACAGTATAGTAATGCATAATAATACAAATATTCTATTTGGATATATGACATAATACTTGGATAACAAAAATGCTTAATATATAAAATTCAAACACATCAAACACAAAAAAGTAAAAATCAGTCCAATCTCACCATCTAGAAATAACAACTATGAACATTTGAGTGAACATCATTCTAGATACCTCTTTGTGCATACATACACGAGAAAGCAAAGTTACATACTTTTACATAAGGGGGATACACTGTTCTATACCCTGCCTTTTTTTCCTCAATATGTGTCAATGACTATTTAAGTCTACAGTACATCGGCACCATCTTTTTTTTTCTTAAGATTTATTTATTTATTTGAGAAAGAGAGAGAGCATGAGCAGGAGGGGCAGAGGGAGAGGAAGAGAGAATCTCAGATTCCATGCAGAGCATGGAGCCCCATATGGGGCTTGATCTCATGACCCTGAGATCATGACCTGAACCGAAACCAAGAGTTGTACGCTTAACCGACTGAGCCACCCAGGTGCCCCTCGACATCATCTTTTCTAATGGCTGCATAGCACTCCAGTGCATGGATGAACCACAATTTATGTAGTCATTCTCTTACCAATGGACATTTCAGATTCTTTTTTTTTTAATGCTTTACTTATTTATTCATGAGAGTCAGAGAGAGAGAGAGAGAGAGAGAGAGAGGCAGAGGCAGAGGCAGAGGGAGGAGCAGGCTCCCCGCCCAGCAGGGAGCCCGATGCGGGATTCGATCCCAGGACCCTGGAATCACGACCCAAGCCGAAGGCAGACGCCCAACTATCTGAGCCACCCAGGCACTGGACATTTCAAATTCTGTCCAATATCACCAATATACAATTTCGTTCAAACACCTTTACATACTCATCATCATATTGGTCTCTTAGGATAAATTCCTAAAAGCAGAATTGTTAGGCAAAAGGCAGGTATACCTTACATCTTGACAGACATTGCCACCCAGCCCTCTGGAAAGGCCAGACTCTTTCACACACCCACCAGGCTTTCTTAGAGTTTGTGCCAGACTTGGCAACAGTCGGCCCCTCTCCTCTCACAGCGTCCGCTCCTTCCACATGGCTTGTTTCCACAGCAGGATAGTGCTTAGGTGCAGGGGTTTACTTCCATCTGCTTCCTTCATCTCTCCCATGGCTACACTGCTTAAACTTCAAGCACTTCTCTTTTAGATTTCTTCCCTTCCCCCATTTCAACTTCTTTTTTTCTAAGTCTGATTCACAATTCAAATAACCTGGAATGAAATTCTCATAGTTGCCAAAAAAGATACACAGAAGTAAAAGTGCCTGAAATTATTCTTGGAGAGGTATGGAATATAAAAAAGGAAGGAAGGAAGGGAGGGAGGAAGGAAGGGAAAAAATTCACTATCTAGACCTGTTATGTGAAGGAAACTGACATTTTGAGATACTGATTCTTTAGGCCTACCATACAATCTCAGTGCACAAATATTTCTATAGGAGGTTGCAATCTGAAAGGATTTTCATTCAGTTATGAAATTGAGTACTTACCATGTGCAGACACTGTGCTCCAGGCTTTGGGGAGACAAAGAAGGTAAGACACACCTGTAAGAAGCTCCCATTCTATGGGGGCGATAGAGGTGTAAACTAATATTTTTTAGAGAAGTGTACATACTTTGATGCCAGGTGACAAGTGTTGTGGTAAAGGTACGCCCCAAGTGCTACATAAGCAGAGTGGGTTGGTTTGTCTGGGCAGAAGCGAAGAAAGCTTAAAGGAGAGATGGCATTTATGTGTGCCCTTGAGGAATGAATGGTTTGTCAGGTGAAAAAGGACATTGCAGGAGCACAATTAAGGAGGTGCACAATGGTTAACCTTAGCAGCCATATAAAGATAGGGAACTGACAGAAGATGAGGCTGAAAAGATAAAATGAGGCCAGACTGTGCTGGAATTGTCTCTCCATGCTAAGGGACTTCATCTCAGCAGTGAAGAGTTCCCATAAGTTTTTCAGCAGGGAAGCATCATAATCAGAGCAGAATTTTAGAGAAAGAACTGTAGTTGTGGGGAAGAGGAGGGACTGAGGTGGAGACCAGTTACAAAGGCCCTGTCTAGCCAAGGAATGGTAGACTTATACCTAGACCATGCCGAAAACTGGAGGGATCCGAGAAATGGGATTTACTGGGATTAAGAGTACACTTATCATGATGCGCACCAAGTAATGTATAGAATTGTTGAATCATTATATTGTACATCTGAAAGGAACACTACTATAAGTTAATTATACTTGAATTAAAAATAAGTAAATACATAGCTTGGGGGTGGGGGAGAAATGGGATTTACTGGGGCACCTGGGTGGCTCAGATGGTTAAGTGTCTGCCTTTGCTCAGGTCGTGATCCCAGTGGCCTGGGACTGAGCCTTGTGTTGGGCTCCGTGCTCAGTGGGGAGTCTGCTTTTCCCTCTCCCTCTGCCCATGCCCCCTGCTTGTGTGCTCTCTCTCTCTCTGTCAAATAAATAAAATCTTAGGGGAAAAAAAGAAATAAAAAAAGAAATGGGATTTACTAACTCACTGGACAGAGAAAAAATTTTTTATAGATTTTATTTATTTGAGAGAGAGAGTAAGAGCATGGGGAATGACAAAGGGCGAGGGAGAAGCAGGCTCCCCACTGAGCAGATAGCCCGACGTGGTGCTCTATCCCAGGACCATGGGCTCATGACCTAAAATGAAGGCAGACACCCAACTGACTGAGCCACCCAGGCGCCCCAGGACAGAGAAATTAAAAAAAAAAAAAAAAAGGTGGGTACCAAGAGAACGCAAATGCTTTCACTTAAATACTGACTGTATGGTAATACCATTGATGGAGATAGAGTCTATAAGCCCAGAAGAAGATGTGGAGAAAAATATTCATTTCCACGTTGGACCTGTTGAGTTTAAAGGGCCTAAGAGACATCTAGGAAAAGATTCCCAACATAGAGCTGGCATTGAGGCTGGTGCCTAGTTCCAGCAGACGCTCTGTTCATTTTTTACAAATTGCCTAGATTTGACAGTCATTGAGGTAGATAAATTTGATTGGTGACAACAAAGAGAGAAAGCAGGGATGAAAGTTTAGGACAAAATCCTGGGGAACAATAATATTTAGAAACCTAACAGAGAGCCTAGTGAAAGTCTGGGAAAATCAGAGAGGTAGAAGACAAGCCAGGCTCATAAAAGTGACCACAGTGTAAAGGAGAAAGTATGCCCCACTTACTTGCATTCCCCATTCCTTCCCATACAAAGGATCCTGTGTAATGCCTTCAGGAGCTGGAACAAGGATTCCTATAAGCGGGGTTGGGAGTGAGAGACTAAGCAAGGAAGAGTTCCTGAGAACTGACAGTAGGCATTATGTGCTATGATCTGGGATTTCCTGCCAGTGCTAATACCAGGGAATACTTTCATCTCTAAAAGGCTGTTGTTACCTTATCTCTTGCTTTCAACAGATTGATATGTCCTTTCTCCTTTCTAATGTCACTACTCACCGTTTCTACTCATCCCTTAGTCCATGATGGCAGAGAGCAAGTCTTAACAGCCTCTCAATTCAGTATGTTTAGTACGTATAACTTTGAGCCAGTTACTACGCTTGTTAAACTGGACAGATAAAACATAGCTCCTGCTGAACAAGAATTAACAGGAGTGGGGATGTTGAGAGGAGGTTGGTGACTACGGTCTATAGGGTATACAGTGACTAAAGCTACAGTGAGCTGGAGAGTCATGAAAGAAACCTCATGCCTTCTTAACGGGTTAAAAAAAATGTTTTCTGCCTATTTTCCAGGAAGGAAAGATGCACATAGATGCTGATGATAAACCCTGACACAGAAAGCTTTATAGTGAATTGATTTACATCAATTTAAGTGTGTGAAAAGGAAGAAGAGAGAGGACAGGAGCCTTCATGAATTTACCCTTCGTTTTCCATCCTCGGGGCAAGTGGTACAGGACAACCTGTCTGCATTTTAAAACTAGCTATGGATAGTCCATAAAAGTGACCTTTCCTGGTCACTAAATCTCTCCCTGATGACACATTTTCTGTCCCTTTTCTAGTCAGAAGATCCCTCTTTTAGTTGTTGCAGCACTGTGGTATATAATGGAATGGGTTATAGGAACCAATAACCTGACCTGGCTTCCCTATAGCAGTCTTTCCCAGGATTGTCTAAACCACCATTTGTCAAAATCAGAAGTCACCCCCCCAAAAAATTAATATGCTATTTCTGTAATCTGCGGGGATTATATACATACACATACACATATATGTGTATATATATAAAATGTACGTGTGTGTGTGTTTTGGTTCCTCCTCTCCCTCGACTATCTCCCCAGATCCTCTTCACCATTACCTGTGGTACACAAAAAAAGCCTAAACACCATTATTTCTTGCCAAAAGAGGAAACAGAAAAGTAACTTGATTAGTAAACAGAGTTTGGCCTGGAGCCCAGATCTTAAGAGATGTAAATTGGGGCTTTTTTCACAGGGCTGCATTCTCCTGTTGACTTCCCTCTAATAACCAACCAGCCCAAAATACTACTTACATCACCTTCTTCTTGCACATCTCTCCCTTCAAATCTTCCTGTGGCTCCTCTCAAAATCTGTGCGGCCTTAGTCATATTACTTAACCTCCCTGCCTCACTTTTCTCGTCTGCAAACCGAGAGTAACGCCTAACTCATTGGGTTTTATTTATTTCCTTTTCACAGTACAGTGTTCCTTTATTTACTAAATGATCTTAAAATTCTAATTCCAAAAAATATGGAACGCTTTACGAATTTGCACATCATCCTTGCGCAGGGGCCACACTAATCTCTGTATCATTCCTATTTTAGTATAGGTGCTGCTGAAGCACGCACTAACTCATTGGGTTTTAAAAGGTAGCTAGCATATATAAGGTGCTGACGCAGTACCATGTACTTAAAAAACACTTAATAAACGGTAGCTATTTACTATGAAAATATTTACCACACAGGACTGCTGTTCCTATGTGCCTGACACCTAAGCAGTCCCTCAAAATATGTTAGTTCCCCTCTTTCCCAATCCTTGAAACAACTTCCTATTCTTTCTAACCAAGATTCAGAACAAATCTAACAAGGATTTCCCTAATTTACCTCCAAAAGTATCTGCACATTTACTAAAGTCTCACCATTCACGCAAGGGTAACACCTACTGAGAGCTACCCGGGCATGATTTCTTCGCTTCTTCACTTTAAGTCACTGTAACAGAATGATCACATGTTGCAAGTTTCCCAAAAGACGTATTGTATCATGCCAAGAGATACAAAACAATTGCTTTCTCTGTGGCAACTGGGTATCCAGGCGCGTTCCCGAGTTACCGTAGGTTCATCGCTCCGCAGCCAAAATAAGTAAGTTTGCTACACTAATCATACAACTGTTGGGGGAAGAAAACTTCAGACAACGTTCCATAAACCTCAAGGAGTGACTGCGAATAGATGCCACGCAGTGACGCGGTCCAGGCAAATGACGAGTGAATAAATGTGTCGTGTTCCTGCTGCGTGTCCCTGTGTCAGCTTGTGTGTCTGCGTGTATCGGTAGAACTGAAAGTACATTCGTGTGCGCCGAAATGTTTGAGCGCGGGTGTGTAACCCCTTTGAACCCGGGTGCTTAGCGAGTGAGCTACCGTGCAAACCCCCGCGGTGCGATTCTCCAGGTGCTTACCTCCGCGCACGAGCAGGTGGACGCCGCTGGGCGCCGCCATGTTAGCGCCGATCACGTGGTCGCGGAGCATTCCTTTGCCTTCCCGCCCCGCCCCGCCCCGCCCTCTGGAACTGTCCAGTCGCAGCTCTGCCGAAGACTGGAGGCGCCGGGGCCGCCCCGGGGGAGCGCGCGTGCGCGCCGGGGGCTGACTGCGGGAGCCCCGGCAGCAAAGCGGCTCCGGCGCTGGGGCCAGCCTGGGAACCCGCGGCCCGCCGAGCCCGCTCCGGTCGCGAAAGGCGGGCTCCAGCCACGATTCGCGCGCTCGCTCAGAGCCCCTGAGCCCAGGTGGGATGGAAGAAGCCTGTCAGGTAAGCGTGGCATCCAATATTTGTAGCATCAACATTTTGGTGCATGGAAACGTGAAGTTGGGAGGAAAAAATAAAGCACAATCTAGCGTTCAACATAGCACTTTGCATCGTCGGGCACTCTCTTGCAATTTCCCTGAATTGAGTCGAAAGGTAAAATTTGGTTCAAAGTCACCAGCTGCCCCTATGCTGTCCCAGAAATTACATTACTCAGCAGGGACTCCAGGTAAGACAGGAATCTTTGTAGCTGCAAAATCAATACTGGATACCCCAGTGGGTCTGTTCCGGGGACTTCTCTTTCCCCAAGGACACTTCCCGCTCAATGGTATTAATTGGATTCTTAATCGTAAATCTGACTTTTAAGAATGAGAGGATGGTGCTGCCGAAAGATGAAGCCTACAGAAGGCCAATTATGAGACAAGTGAGGGTGCCGTTGTATCCCTAGTGATGATGGCGCCCATTCTTACCAAAATCACTTTTCCTCTTAGCTACATTTTGGGGCAGATTTCCATCCTGTCATAGACCAGGTGTTATTGATCTTAGTAGCCTGGTGCCAGGCAAAGAAGCTCGTATTTATGTCTGGTGAAGGAATTGAACTCTCCATGGAACCAGTCAAACCAAGAATTTAACGGTTTCCCAGACTTTTAATGCAGTAAAGACTGATAAAGATTCTTGGTGGATGTGTGTGATGTTCCCTAATTAATTTTTAAGAATTTAAGTACACACTTGGTGAAACATCCAGACAATTCAGAAATGAATAAAGGAAAAAAGCCCAGGTCCCCTTCCTAACCCTCTCTGCGCACCACAATCCAGCTCTCCAGTCAGCCACTGTGTGCATCATTCTGTGCCTTTTACAGGCAAATATGTGTAAATATTTTGAATGGACTCACATACTTACTGTTAGGACTTGCTTTTTGCACTCATTATAAACATCAAATCTTAGTTCAAACTCATTCTTTTTAATGACTACATAGTTTGATATTTTTACTTTCAAAGAATGATTGTGGCAGTTCATTAGAGGACACATGCTATACCTCTTGGAGACCCAGTTTTGGATGTTTTTGGGTCACCTTGAAAGATAAAGAGAAATAATGTTTTCCACTGAGGTAAGTAAGATGTGCAAGGATGAGAATGAAAAGTACTCCCACAGGTTACTTCAAGCTCCACCTTTTTCTCAGATCAGTTCCAGAGAGAGGACTTTTGAATATGGTATATCTGCTCTGTTCCCCTGCTACTAGAAAGAAAAGGAAAAGGAAACACCATGTGGAATCAGGTGGCCCCATCATAGTGGGATCCAGTGAGGAAATGCCCAATAAGTTCGCCATAGAATGTGGGTATCTAGGATGAGCTAGAAATGACACAGATGGGAACTTGCGCAGGTTATGTAGCTCATCCACTGACCTGATTTGGCTTATCTCATGCTATATCCCTCTGACATTAAAAGAATTCAAAGTTGCCAGTATGTGTCCTCCAAAATCATCAGTTTATGAGATAAATGCCAACAAGATAAAAGGTTAGACCACCAACATCTGAGGTCCCTTGCAATTCTAGCATTCTGTGATCCTGGAGAGTCAGGGTATTAGAGTGCTTTCATTTAGATGAGTAACCACTACTGACTCACTTCTCTACTCCATTTCTGCCCATCTTCACACCTGTAAAATGAAGGTTAATTATATTGTGGTGCTTTACTGATTTGAATTCCCACCAATATTCAGATTTTGCGCTTGGGATTCTTGAATAAAATGTTGGGTAGTTTTTCAAAACCAGAGTTCAAGAAATAAAGGATAACTTCTTAATACCTTCAGTTTCTGTGTCCAAAATTCATACTGTAATGTTAAAATATTTTTATTAATTGCGATTAATTATTGTTTTGTAGGTCTTTTACCTCAGTTTTTGCCTTTTACCTAAGTTCATGTCTTATTAGCACCTTTTAAAATCTTTTTATCCTCTTTTATAAAAGAAATAAATCAGAAATAAATTCTTATATTCATATTTTTGAAGTCAGTTTTTCTTCTTCTACTTAATATTTTATTATAGATTTATACTGTAACTTTTTCAAAAGTTGTATATAGTTTGTAATCAAATTTAAATTATATTGGTTTCTGTAACATATGTCTTGAATTTGTAATTCAAATTCACATTTTTTAAATGCTCTAGGGGATTATGCAACATGAAGTAAATCCCTTTAAAAATAAATTTTGCTTTGTAAAACATCATCCTGTAACCTGTTTTACAAGTTTAGATTTTTAAATACTTATTAAGATTACCTATAATGCAAAGATACTTAAAAACATAAACCATACTAAAATGCTCACATATCTATAGAAGAATATATGAACACACTGTAAAACTAACTGGAATAATGCAGTATTTCCTACTGGGCACAAAGCAGATTCTGTGGCCTGCTGAGGGAAACTGGTGCCCTAGGGCCTGCACAGCTTCAGCAAGACTGTCATCTAGCCTGAGATGCCTTCATTTGCCCTTCCTGACCTTGCTTCTCAATTTTGCTATATGAATCAGAAAAATTTGCCTTTTGATTTGATTTCAGGATCATTTCTTAGCATTTTACTCCATGGCTTGTGAAGAGTATTTCCAATCTTGCCCTCTGACTTATCTGATTTTAGTATGAGGAAATATTTTAATTTATTTACATTTTTTTTAAGTCAAATGAACATTCTTTCCAGGAACTAGGAGTCCTGCATAAAAACATATCTGAACATACAACAGGGACCTGTCTCAGCAGCTCACTGGACCCCTGTAAAGTTAGGGTCCAGCTTCAAATGATTATATGTTCAGGTGGAAAATTTCTAAGGCACTCTTAACCAACTTGCTGGCAGGAGGTCATTTCCTATGCCAACATTTGAGACAACAGTGGATATATTACCGAGTAGGGGTATCCTTAGAGAAAATGTGTAGATGCTCCATGTTTTTTGAGTTAGAGCAATACCATATCCAAGGCAGTTGTGAGAAATTAAGAGGATTTCTCCTTGCTGCTTGTGCCCTGTTTTCTTATTCTATAGCAGTGCCAACCAAGAAGGAACCAGGGGCAAGGGAGTGGGACTTCGGTAGTACATGACCCTCCTGTCCCTCCCATTTTTAATTTGTCTAATGATATTTTCTCAGTCGTATAAATCCTATGTAAATGAAACTTTAAGTTCCACCCCCTTCTAGGAACAATATTGTCCTACCTGGGCCCCTCCTACCCTGAAATTCAGAAAATTTCAGGAATCTATAACCATTTATAGGCCTGGTCCAAATGGGCTCAGCAAATAGCTTGCTTCATCTTCCCGAACAGTCTGTAAAGGTAAGCAGAGTAAAATGGGATCAGACAGGGCTAACTTAGCTGTAGGGTAAGAGCAAAACATTGTCCCAAGGGAGTTGCTTTCAGGCCCAGTCTGGCCAGTATTAATTTCGAATTGTTTCAACCTCTTGGCTTGGAAGATATGGGAGATTGTAAGCAGAAATAATGCTTCAGCATAATAGCCTATTCATTGTTGGAGCGCGGAGTGGTGGCAAAAGCCAAGGGAAGGAGTGTATGGGAGGGCTATAGGGGAAGAGCATGAAGTCCAAGACCTCACTTACTGATGCATCCCAGTTTTCTGATAATACTTGTCTTGGTCAGATTTGGCTTTGGAACTGTGCAGGTTGAGGGAAAAAAAGGCTTCTTTGACCTCATCTCTTGGACTTGGCTCTGAGGGAATTTGAGTTAAAATGTTTAAAAAACACTAATTGGAAAGCTGAGACTAACATGCTCACAAGATTGTTCATAAAGAAGGACCAAATACCCTTGAGAGGATAAGCCCATTGGAACAACTCCAGGGGTGAAGGGTTACAGAGTCTGGCTATCCCTGGCTGCCAAGACCTGAGCAAAATGCTGAACGCTAATTAGATAAGGTTCCAGGAAATTAGAACCTGTTTAATACCTTCACTTCCTGCAAAGATGAAGGTGAGAGGAAGGGATATAATTCTTCCTTTAGCGTCTCTAATCCACACTTGTGAAAGAGGAGAAAAGAAAATGTTCTTGATCTCCTTGTTGGAACTTTTTTTTTTTTAAGATTTTATTGATTTGTTTGACAGAGAGAGACACAGTGAGAGAGGGAGCACAAACAGGGGGAGTGGGAAAGAGAGAAACAGGCTTCCCGCGGAGCAGGGAACCCAACATGGGGCTCGATCCCAGAACCCTGGGATCATGACCTGAGCTGAAGGCAGACACTTAACGACTGAGCCGCCCAGGCGCCCCCTTGTTGGAACTTTTTAAAAAAAGTCTGGGTTTTGTTTTGTTTTGTTTTCTGTTTACAGAAGTATGTATATGTGCTCTTTAAAAACACTTAGAGGGGCGCCTGGGTGGCTCAGTTGGTTAAACGCCTGCCTTTGGCTCAGGTCATGATCCCAGAGTCCTGGGATCAGCCCTGCATTGGGCTCCCTTGTCAGCGGGGAGTCTGCTTCTCTCTCTCCCTCTGCCCCTCCCCCAGCTTGTGCTCTCTCTCTCTCTCTCTCTCTCTCTCACTCTCAAATAAAATCTTAAAAAAAAATAAAAACACTTAGAAATACTGAAATGTATAATATAGAAAGTAGAAGTCCCCCAGAAAAGCTTTGTCCAGGTAATCAATATTAACAGGTTGATATATATTCATCCAGAGTTTTTTTTTTTTTCTATGCAAGTCCCATTGACTGGATTTTCTAAGGGAAGGAACTTGTTGTTAACATGACCTGTCACACATCTTATATGGAGTCCAAGACAGCATACCAGGCAAACCATGCAGACACCCAGGAATGCACACTTACCTGGGGCTTTATTCCAGTCTACTGTGCATTCTCTCTTCCTTTTGCCCCCACTCTGCACTTGTTCCCTTTTCTTTGTCTCCACCCTTCTCTAAGATTAGTTACTGGTTTTTTTCTTTCCCCGCCAAAGTGATGGTACACTCCTGGGTACCTTCTCATAGCTTTCCATCTTTGTATATTCTTTTACTGGCTTTATGGTTTTTTTTTTTTTTTTTTAAGATTTATTTATTTATTTATTTATTTGACAGAGACACAGCGAGAGAGGGAACACAAGCAGGGGGAGTGGGGGAGGGAGAAGAAGGCTTCCCGCTGAGCAGGGAGCCCGATGGGGCTTGATCCCAGGACCCTGGGATTATGGCCTGAGCCGAAGGCAGACGCTTAACAACTGAGCCACCCAGGTGCCCCTGGCTTTATGGTTCTGTTTGCGGTATCATGCTTAGTGTGTTTGAGCAAAAGTACATGGTCCTGTAGGATTGTGTGAAACCAGTTCCTAGAGAGAGCAGTTTGACCATTAATGTCATAGGTTGAAAATATTTGGAATTTTGATATTTCCTACCGTAAGCAGGAAACCGTACTCCTTGGTCAGTTAACAGTTATGCAAAATACACTGCGGTAAGAATCTCCAAAGTGGAGATGATGAAAGTGCAAGGGATTTAATAATAGAAAAAGAAAACTAGCTGTATGTCCCCTTCTCCCCTCCCACTCTCCGCCTCCACTCTGCAAATTGGCTGACAAACTAAGCAGTAGTGCATTTCTTAACTTCTGCTCGCCTCTCACTCAACACATTCTATATGCAAGACTGAAAGTGTCAAAACAAACAGGAGGGCAGATGCTGCCTCGACCTCTCTTCCCACTGAGCTAGCTCCTCTGTGCTCACCCCATCCACTTTAACCCAGAGAATAACCTGTCTGGAGAGCATTTTCCTCCTCTGAAGCACGCACAAACATCACTGCACTTTCTTTTGCTTGATAAAGGATAAAGGAAGAAAAGCAGCAGCTGCTCTAGGAACAGACAGCAAACAAGCCTCACTGTGGTGGCCCCACGGCCTTCACAAAGGGGGATTCAGAGAGCGAGGCAAACACATACTGCACAGCCCAAGACTTCCACACAGATTCACCTGCCAAAATTATTAATTAAAAATCTAAAGAACTGTCCAGGTGAACTGAGAGTCTAACCAAAGCACATTTTCCAACTGGTCTTTTATTAAGTTTGAAGAGAGAGAATACAGTTGAAGAACTGGGAAAAGGCTTCAAAGACCATCTAATCCAGCTTTAACTCTGCCCCTTCCAATTTGAAGGTCAAGAGTGGGAGGCCCAGACAAGAGGTCGTAGCAGAGAAGACACAACCCTTTTCCAGCCTGTGTATGTTATAATACGTACACAGATCTTAAAAAATATTTTTTACGAGATGTTTATAAGCATCTTACACTCTTCCGATATTCGTAAGAGACGGCATTACGCTTTTATTGCATTCTGTTTCTCCACAGGGTTAATGGAAAGCCCCCCAAAATTATGAAATGAAAAATTTCAAAGCTTTGGTTTTATATGTGGTGTCTGTTGATTCATAGCACCGGGGTGTCAAGGGTAGGGACAGTTTCTTTTGGCAGCCAAATAAAGAGCATGGTAAACTATGGTCCCTTTTGAGAATCAGCTTCCAAAGAAAAGGACTGAATATTGTGTTTTTTAGTTCATTTTTTTTTTTTATTAAAGAAAGCACTTCATTCTCTTTTCTTTTGGCAAGTTCTGCTTTGTGGAAATCAGGCTGAGCACAGTCTCATTGTTTAAAGGTGCCACTTGTCTGCCTCAGGTAAACCTATTTTTAAAATTTACATGTTTTATAGTTATATTTTATTTGATAATGATACATATTCAGCGTTAGTTGCTGAATAATATAGTAATAGTATTGAAATAAAATTTCATATCAAAGTAACACAGTTTTTAAAAACATGCAGTTACAACAAGGGTTACAATTTGAAAAGCGATAATCTCCCATCCTACCCTTTCCCAGTCTGACTGGACTCAACCAATTTGTTTCTAGTTACTGCTCAAAGCCACGCAACCACAGTTTATTATGTTTGGACTCTGACTTTCTTATACTTTTTTTTTTTTCTTGAGTTTATAGTCTCCTATTATAATTTGGAGCAAATACTTTTAGATATGTTACTCAGTTGCCATCCTCAGATTTCTTTTTATTGGAATCAGATTAGTTTTTTCCACTTTTTTTTTTAAAGATTTTTTTAATTTATTTATTTGACAGAGAGAGACACAGCGAGAGCAGGAACACAAGCAGGGGGAGTGGGAGAGGGAGAAGCAGGCTTCCCGCGGAGCAGGGAGCCCCATGCGGGACTCGATCCCAGGACCCAGGGATCATGACCTGAGCCAAAGGCAGACGCTTAACGACTGAGCCACCCAGGCGCCTTAGTTTTTTCCATTTCTTATACTCTACATCTTAACCTGCTCTTTGATTTCACCTTCATACTGCTAAAGTAGACTTACAAGTAACTTCATCACAAAGTGTGTGATGTAAGTTCTCTAGTTTCTTAGATTTCCAAAACCACCTTTATTTTACTGTCACATTTGATTGCTAGTTTGGGTGTAGGATTCTATACTTTGAAGACATTGTTCCATTGTCTTTTAGCGTGCAGTAGGCTTGATGCTAGGTCTAATGCTATTTAAATGCCCCCTCCTCCCCCAGGTGACCTTTGTTTTGCCATCTGAAAGCATTTAGGATCTTTATTTTATGCTCAGTGTTTTGAAATTTAATAATTTAGTCTATATGTGGGTCTTTTTAGGTAAGTGGTGTAGTGGTTAAGAACCCAAGCAAATTAGACTGCCTTCACTAAAATCCTGGCTCTGTCACTTCCTGTGTGACCTCAGATAAAATAACCTCCCCAGGCCTCACCTGAGGAGAATACCATGTGCCTCTGAGGGCTGTTGTGAGTACTGACAGGACCGATTCAAGTGCTTTGCCGATAGTAAGTGCTCAGTAAATCTTTGTGATGATGGTTTAACCTTGTTCAAACTTCAGTGAGCTTCTAATTTGAAGGTTGACTTCTTCAACTCTGAGGAATTATCCTCCCTTTTTTTGATAATGTTCTTCTGTTTTCTTTTCCTCTCTGAACTGAAAATAAACTGGCTATCAGATTTCCCATATTGATTTATCTTTTCTCTCACATCTTCTCTTTTCGATGTCCTAGGAAATTTCTTCAACTTTAGGCCCCACATTTCTGCTGCTTGAATTAGAATATTTATTTTAAATTTTCAAGAGCTCTTTTTTATTCACTATTTCTTTTCCACAGTATGTTTTTGTTTCATGCATGCAATAACTTTTCTTTCCCAATTTTTATTTTGAAAATCTAATACAGCAAGGTTGAAGAATCATGTAGTGAGCACCTGTATGTATCTTCCACCTAGATTCAATAATTAAAAATTTTTTGGCACATTTGCTGTTTCTGTTTATATACATATATTTGTCTATGTATGCATGTACATATGTTAGTATATGTATCACAGCTACACGTACTTTTTTTCTGGACCATTTGCATGTAAGTTGCAGACACTATGACTCTGTCCCTAAATACTTCAGCATGTAACCCCTAGGAGTAAAGACATTTTCTTACACAATCACAGTATCATTATCACAAAAATGCAAAATCCCGTATCACCTAATGTAGAGTCCATATTCAAATTTCTTTATTGTCTTAAATGTGTATTCAACCTACCAAATGTAAAATGTCCATAACCTTTTACTCAGTGATTCCATCACCATCGTGCATAAATACTCCCACATGTACAAAATGGGGGTATACACAAGAATATTCACTGTAGCACTGCTTGTGAGATGGGAAACAATATTAAAATAGGATTGGATTAAACACACTGAAATCAAACTATGGAAGATCAAATAGGTGTTTGGAATCCAGGTGTTTAGAATTGAAGTGTTCTAATATGCACTAATAAAAATGAGTTAAATTTAACTGGAAAACATCTGAGTACTGCATGTGGTATATCAGCATTTGGATAAAACAAAAAATTACAGATATTTGCAGACTGATAATTAACTCTGAGGGACACAAGAGAGGCTGGTAAAAGTAACTGCCTCTGGAGAAGGGTGACAATTCGGGTGACTGGGTTGGGGGGAGGGCAGCTTCTCATCAAGTACTCTTACTCATTTTGACTTTTGTACAATGTCTATGTTACATAATAAAAAATAGTGCTTAACATGGATGAATATTTAATCCTATGTAGTAGTGGTTCTCAACCAAGGGTGATTTTGTCCCCCACAGGACAGGTGGCGATGTCTAAACACGTTTGGTTGTTACAGCTAGAGTTGAGGGTAGTGCTAATGGCATCTAGTAGCTCACAGTACATAGATCAGCCCCACACAACAAAGAATGACCTGGCTCAAAATGTCAGTAGTGCTGAGATTGAGAAACCCTGCTGTACAGCAATTCTGGATGATAAGGTTTGAGAAGAGCTAAGCAAGACTAAAGGGATAAACAGTCAGGTGCATATGCCTAAGCATTCAAATCACTGTGACTTTAAGGTAATTCATATTTCTAGCTGTGAATGAGGATGGTTAGATTAGTCCAGTATGCATAATTTATTCCACATTGGTACAGTTCAAGCTTCTGTAACCTTAGTTCATGTTAATTTGACTGTTTTAAATGTAGTATAGTAACTAGAAGAATGAGATCAGAATAAGGTACATGATTTCTAGGGCTTCAGTGTGCAGGTATACTTGCACATGTACAGGAATATGCATTGCAGTACTGTTGGTAATGGAAAATACTGGAAACCACCTAAATAATAGGGAACTGGTAAAGTAACTTATGGTATATCCATACAGTGGAATACTGTGCAGCCATTAAACAAGATAGCTTTAATGATCTCTAAGATATATCAAGTTTATTTTTCAAAAATATTTATTTATTTATTAGAAAGAGAGCGTGCAAGTAGGGAGAGGGGCAGAGGGAAAGAATCTCAAGCAAACTCCCCACTAAGCCTGGAGCCTGGCGTGGGGCTCCATCCCAGGACCCCGATATCATGACCTGAGCAGCAATCAAGAGCCAGCTGCTTAACTGACTGAGCCACCGAGGTGCCCCAAGATATATCGCCTAAAAAGGAAGTTGGAGGGGTGCCTGGGTGGCTCAGTCGATTACTTCTAACTTGATTTTGGCTCAGGTCATGATCTCACGGTTGTGAGATTGAGCCCCGTATCTGGCTTCGTGCTCTCTCCCTCTCCTGCCCCACCCCTGCTCGTGTGCTCCCCCCCATAAATAAATCTTAAAAAAAATAAAAAGCAACTTAAGAGAACAATATATGTAGGTTACCATATGCAAAATAAGACATACATATGTGCTCATTTATGCATATATCTCTGAATGTGTGATATACATTCAGATATATACTCAAAATTATCAAACAGGGTTGTTTCTGGAGGACTGGGGTGAGGTTTTTTTCTTTATGCCCTTTTGCATTTTTGTACTATGTGCACACTACTTGTATATATAAGACAGCTCTACCCAATCAATGAGTAAATGCACAGTATAACTCCACTATAACACATAATACAAGGGAGAATGAAATATGTATTATAATAAAGATATAAAAGAATATGGAAACAAAAAGTGTAGATGTTGAAAACTTGAAAATGTTGAGAGAAAATGAGGAACTTCAAGCCATACTTCAAATGAGGCACCATTACTTTTAGTCATTATAACCAAATATCCTTTTCCTAATACCTGCTCCTCTATGGTTATAAAAACAAGAGGGCAGTTAGGGGATTTGTCTGGTACCTAGGGTGAATGTCATGCAAGAGACGTATTTTCCAGATGCTGATGAAAAAAAGCCCCTCTTACCAACTGAGCCACCCAGGGGCCCAAAAAGCCCCTCTTACAAAGAGCTTTAGTGGGCTGACAAGCTTAAGACTTGGTTGGCCTACTTGATAGAAAATGAGATGAAGAAGAAGTCAGAAGCCTAGGGGATAGTCCTGACTTCGCAATAAATTTATAATGTGACCTTATGCAAGTGAACCTCTGGAACTACTGTCCATCTATAAAGTGAGAGTGTAGATCCCAAAAGATAAACTGAAAAAATCAAATGGATAATTCATATTAGGGAAAAATTTTCATTAAAAAATGGAAGAATATTCAGCTTTCCCATTAAGCAAAAGGAATGTAATTTGAGATTTTATACTATTGAAACAAAATCAATATCCCATGGCACTGAAATTGTTAAAACTAGTACACACATTCATGTTAGTAATTTACAAGCTATTCTGTAAAATATGGCATGTTTGTATAACTGAGCCATAGAGATATTCCTGCCTTTTGATTCAGTAACTTCATTTCCAAGGAATTTATCTTAAGGAAATGATTTAACAGATACAAAAATATATATACACAAAGGCATTAATTCATTTGAATGTTTTAATAAAAAAACCTAAGTAAATAGTTTATTATGGGCATATCAATATGAAATATTGTTCCTGTTAGGACCATTTTAAGCACTGGAAACATTAAAAATACTATGTTTAATGTAAATACAGAGATAATATACAAATGTAAAATAATTTCACTCAGAAGGAAGAATTATGGGCACGACTGGGTGGCTGAATCGGTTAAGCATCCAACTCTTGATTTCAGCTCAGGTCATGATCCCAGGATCCTGGGATTGAGTTCCACATCAGGCAGGGAGTCTGCTAGAGGATTCTCTCTTCCTCCGCCTCTCCCCAAGCTCATGTTCTCTCTAATAAATAAATAAACCTTAAAAAAAAAAGGAAGAATTATGGGTACTTTATTATTTAATCAGTATTTTATACTGTTAAACAGACTTTTAAATTCTAATAAAAAGAATTTAAGATTGAGTTTAAGGAACTAAGTCTTTTGAGCTCTAAAGTCTATGATTCTAATCATTCTCTGATACAGTGTTGGGGGCTTTGCTGTCCACTTTCCTCTAGTAGGCAAGGATGGCAGTGGATGAGATAAATTTTCAGAATAGACGGGGTTGATACAGCAAGCTGGGGCCCTGGCAATCTGGAGACAACCAGGGACAGTGTTTTTTTTTTTTTCCTCTCACACTTTAACTCACTATGAATTTTGAAAATACTTCCAAAAATACTTTATTTTAGATATATACCACATCTACACTCACATTTTAATATAAAAGCATTTAGAATGAGAAGAAAAGATATGAAAAGGATAAACATGTATCTTGGAAGGGGGAGGAAACCTAGAGATAATTCTAGTACAACCTCAGTTTACAGATGAAAAAACTGATGCTCAGGAAGGAAACATGTTCTTACATATAGAGAAAATAAAATTTGGACGACAGGGGAAAAATTAAGGATGATGGGGGAGGGAAGGTCAATGAAAAAAGTAAAGGCCAAAAGTAAATACAGATGTGTATGTGGATGATAAAATGGGCGAAGCCTACTACTGGAGGGTGGAAAAGTGATCCCCAGGACCTAGAAGGTGGCTGTATTGGGTTTATACATGGTCCTACTACACACCCATCCTGGTATTTAATTACACTACACAAGGTACAGATCTATCAGATTTTCAACCCTTCTAAATCCAAATGAAGGTACAGCCTCTCAAGTCCCAGAGACTAATGCTAAACCAGATTTTTATCCATAAATTTATCACAGAACATTGCTTTAAAAAAAGTACAGAAATTGGTATTCCACTGGCTTTTTCTGGTTTCTACATCAAAAATATGTTGAAAGATAATTTGTTTAGATTGTACTGTTCTCCCCACCCCCAACTTGGTAGCTCATCTCAAGGTATCGAATGTGAATTTTTAATAAAAATTTTTAAAATTAGCTAATTTAGATGGAAAGCAAATTGCTTTCATGTATTTTCAGAAAGGATTTTAACTGAACTAGTTCATTCTATGTGAACAAACTATGTACATATATACTTTCAGAAATCCAAGTTTCATCTATATATATATAAGCTTTTGAGATGAGACTAAAACTTTTCCAACACCCTGGAAGGGGGGCTTGGCTTAGTGCCGTTGGTGTGCTGCTGGCCACAGCTATCTTGTATCCAGAGGGTACTAGTTACTTTGCTTCTCCTATGTTTGACAAGTTTTATTGATGGAAAGCTGATCTAAGGACAAGACTGCTTATCCAAGTTGGGATTTTGCCTTAAGCATTGAACAAATCAGATTTTAAAAGTAAAATTCAACTTACATCCCATTTTTTATTTTATACAATACCTCACTCACTGGTACACATTATAAACATGAGGCTTTTACTTTTAATGATTCCATATCAAGCAATTTATTTATACTCTAATAAAAATAAAGTAAAACTATAGTAAGCAGTTTATCATTACTTTGGGCTTTTATCCTGTTGGACTTCGACATCTTCAGAACCTTGTAACAAATCACAACACATATAAACCTCATTTTACACAAGATATATTTCAATAATGGTGTATAAATTGATTTTTATAAACTGATTTATCATTTTACATTATTATTTATAAAACTTTTATGCTAACTTTTTTCAAAATTTTATTTATACATTTATGCTAACTTATAAATTATCCTCAATTAATATGTGATGTCAAACATTTTGGCTTTAGGCTATATCTAGTTTCCTTTCTCTCTTTTACCCACCCATCCTGCCCCCAACAAACAGTTAATAGAGGAGTTTATTTAAAACAAAACAAATCTATACTAGGAATATTTCGTATTTGGAGAAATCACACAGGAAAAACAAGATTACTAGGAAGACCTTAAAGAAATGCATTTTAAAGGTGCCTAAAATTAGCCTAAAAGCCATTTGTGACAACATGAATGGACCTAGAGGGTATTATGTGATGTGAAAACCTGAAGTTTTTTAACAAGACCAAAAAGTTTATTGTTAGTACTTAAGAATCATACCATCACACATTAGCATATCACAACTAAGCATTTATTATACTGTTAAGAAGGGAAGCAACTGCAGTGGTATTTCAGAAGCTATATATTTTTTTAAAATGTAATATATGCTCATAGACTCTAAACAGTATTTTAAAATATACAATCTCTCCAAAAGAAAATATTCAACTAAAGATAGATAACTTTTAATGTAAGTAAATGTTACAAGAGTTTAAAATTAAAGTCATCATCAGATTTTCCACAACACAACGTACAGAAATTTGCAAACTTCCTGTACAGAGCCAAATAATCTCTACTCTTGAGCGAGGCGTTCAATAACACGTCGGTAATCTTCCACAAGTTCCTGAAAGCTTTCTTCCAGCTGTTCATGTTGCATGCTTATTTCTATTTGGTTCATCTGGTTTGTCAGTTCTTCTGGTCTGAGACATTTTCTCATTTTAGCAAGATCTCTCTGCTTTTTCTAAGCAACAAACACAATTATTGGTTAGACTAAGAAAGAAGATAAATCTCTTTATATTCTTTGAATTTTAAGTCTCCACTGTTAAAAATAAGATTAGCAGGAATATGCCCAAATTTGTCCCACACAGTTTTTTCCTTAAGGAAGCCTAAACATAATGTTAACCATGAATTACAAAACCTCTAAGGGGAGTTAACTAGGAGACTCGGAATTTGTGTCAAATGATGGGTAAATATACATGTCACTAACAGCCCCTTCTCCAAAGCATAATAAAGAACTGGCCAGTGTAGACACGCAAAAATTTCTTTAGTAAATAAATATATTAACTGAAGAAAGACAACTGAGATTAAGTGCTATTATTCTTCATTTCACTATTCATTAATTCA
Source organism: Zalophus californianus (assembly GCF_009762305.2). Taxonomy (NCBI): domain Eukaryota; kingdom Metazoa; phylum Chordata; class Mammalia; order Carnivora; family Otariidae; genus Zalophus; species Zalophus californianus. The sequence goes on along the minus strand of NC_045597.1, from coordinate 135,371,504 downwards.
TTGCTAATGTTTTAATTCCAAACTGCTTTTTCCTGACCTAAGTTCATCTCTAAGTTTCCTTACCCAGCATGTATTTATGGACCACATATTAATTTTAACATAAACTGAAAAGTTTCAGAAAGATAACCAAAAACTGTCCCACTTTAAAAAGATAATATTAACCAGCACTTACTGAATTTCTACTATCCATAAATACATTATCTTATTAACCTGCCCGACCCTCCACCCACCACATTTTACTGAGAAGGAACCCACCATGCTGGGCCAGAAGGGAGCCAGTAACAACTTTCAGGTAGGACACTGTCAGAACAACACTGTTAGTAATGCTGAGGATGGGACTGGAGGACCACATTAGGAGCCACTGCAAAACTTCAAGTGAGATGATGAAAGCCTAGACCAAGTCAGTAGGAGCGGAGATGGAGGGGAAAGGGCAGATTTAGGGAAGAAAATATTGGGTGATATGGGGAATGAAGAATGACTCCGAGATTCCTGGATAGGTGGCAACACTGCAATACAGTATGGAAACACTGTAATACAGGAAACTTTAATACATTTTGGGTAAACTGTTCTAGATTAATATATGAATCTTCTACTAGAACATATAATAAAGAGATAACTTTACATAAAGATCGGAAATCACATGTATTAACTCATGTAATCCTAACTATAAGATAGGTAGTCTAATTTTCTACAGTTGATAAAGAAAAAATAGGATATGGGAGTTGAATAACTTGACACAAAGGTAGTAAGATGAGAGGCCAGGATGCAAACCCCAACAATCTGGTTGGAAATCTGTATTATTTAGTTCCTGTATCTAACTGATTTTCAAAAGACTATTAAAAAAAAATCCCTAAATCCATCCTAAAAACTAATAAATGTCCCTTAAAGAGAACCCTAATAATTTTGGAATACTAGGAAAATGTGTCATGATTACTACTTAAAATGCTCAAAATAAAGCTATATTAATAACCACATGTTTTTATTTATTTAATTTTAAAGTAAGCTCAATACCCAACGTGGGGCTTGAATTCATGACTCTGAGATCAAGAGTTTCATACTCCACCAACTTAGCCAGCCAGGTGCCCCTATAACCAATGACATGTTTTTAAAACAAGGTAACAACAATAATGTTTGGAGATAAGCCTTTCTGACACTACAAAAAAATTAGGTTGATCCTGGTCTAAATTGGTGGAACCAATAGTAAATAAGGTTGCTATTACTATAACCAGAAATAAAAAAAGGTAACTTCATTAATATAAAACACCCTTCTAAAGCAGAACTTCTCAAACTTCAATGTGCATGCAGATCACCTGAGGACCTTGGTAAAATGCAGATTCTGACTGAGTAGGTGTGGGGGACAAGATTCTGCATTTTTTTTTTTAAGATTTTATTTATTCATTTGCTAAAGAGAGACAACAAGCAGGGGGAGAGGCAGGGAGAGGGAGAAGCAGGCTCCCCACCAAGCAGGAAGCCCGACTCTGGGTGGGGGTGCGGGTGCTCAATCCCAGGACCTGAGATCATGACCTAAGGCAGACACTGAATCGACTGAGCGACCCAGGTGCCCCCAAGATTCTGCATTTCTAACAAGCTCCTAAGTGATGTTAATGTTACCGATCTACTGATCACACTATGACTATCAGTTCCAGAGAAGATGAAATTTCAAATTTATTGTTCCTAAGACCCACCAGGACAGTGTATTCCTTACTCTTCAATCATGTGAATGATAAATGCTTTGTTTCTGCTGTAAAAGTTATTTTTTCTACCAACAGGCATGACTGCACTATATAAGAGCATTTAACTTAGGAAAGCAGTTCAGGAACTAAAGGGTAATTCATGAGCAAATTACTGTGGTGTGTGATAGGAATAGAAGCTATTTTTCTAAATTGCTAACCAGTTATAATGTTTATTAAATAATCTAACCCCATTGCTTGAAGATACCTCCAATCATATTAAATTCTTAAATATATAATAGAACCATCATATTAAATTCTTAAATACTTCTAGACTATCAAATTTTGTTGCAAATAACCTATACAATGAATCCTGTGCCAGTAACATACTGTTTTAAATTATTATGCTGTTCTTAAATTTGAGAGTTTACATCCTCAATTTATCACCCCCTGACCTTCAATTTCTTCACTGGATGTCAGAATTAATCACTACTGTAATTTCTATTGGTATGATGGAAAATTTATGAATCAGCAGTGCCCGGGTGGCTCACTCTGTTAAGCATTTGACTTCGGCTCAGGTCATGATCTCAGGGTCCTGGAATGGAGTCCTGTGTCAGGCTCCCTGCTCAGTGGGGGGGTCTGCTTTTCCCTCTGCCTCTCCACCCCCCACCCCCATCCCCCCCACTTGTGTTCAGTGCTTCCACACTCTCAAATAAATAAAATCTTTTTAAAAATGGTAATAAAATAAAATACATAGGAATAAAAATATCTATAAATAGCTTTATGGAAAAAATATAAAACTATATATTTAAGCTCCTCCTGAACATGTAAGGTATGATTCAATTTTAAAAAACAATTTGAGGTTATTAGCTTTATTGGCCTTTAATATTCCTTAAATTGTATATATTCCATTGTCTATAAGTATATTACAAATTAATCTTTTTAAAGAATGTGTAAAAAAAACACTTAAAAAACCCCAAAGTGATTTGGGGAACACCCCTATCCAGCAAAGTGAAATACCCTGGGAGAACAAATGAAACAATGAAAGGTAGAACCCCTAAGATTGGAATAGATATTCTATAAGCTTTAGAATAATTTTCTTCCCACCAAAACCAAAAACTTAATTCCTTTATAGATTAGGGCAGTTCATAATTTTTAATTAATGAAGACAAATTAAAGATAGCATTATTTTAAACTTATTTATGTTAACATTTGGCTTGGATATGAATTTTTCCAGAAAATAATCCTTTCTTTTTGCCTAGCTTTTACATGTTCCCAGAGGGCTTACAAATATAATCTCAAAAATGCTACCACCTCTAAGGGCTCCTTAATTTCCTTTGGCTGAACTAGTCACTTTTGTGAAGTACAGAGATAAGGATATTTTGTAAGAATTTTAAAATAATAATGGTGTGGAAGCATATTAATTCCAAAGACTTGTCAAAAGACATCTTTTAAAACATGCACCACAGTATTTTATTTCTTTCTGTTCAATTCCTAACTATGGAGGCATTTCCATTTTATGGAAGGGAAGCCTAATACCCAAGTATTAATAAGTTGTCAATAGTTACACAATTTCTAAAAGAACCAGATCTCAAAAACTGAGTTTCCAGATTCCAAATGCAATGATATTAACAATGATTCTAAATTTTATATTTGTACACCAACTAAGAATTAAAATAGTCCCATGAAACAATATAAAAGCTTTATAATGCTAAAACGAAACAGCTACACAAATTTTTCTTTTTTTAGCCAAATGGTTCAAATTTGTCATTTTTTGAACACCTGAAAATCACTTCTGTACTAGAGATGGAGTTACTTTTTGTGCTTTAAAAAAATGATTCTAGTTGATATAGGTTATTCCCCCCCCCCTCTGGCATTGATACAAATGAATTACCAGTGTTTAAAGACTTTTAATGCAAGGTACAAGTACTTCTAATAGCTACCCAAATAATTTCTTAGTGGGAGAGTGTGTTTAGACTGACATGTAACCTTGATTCCTCAAATAGAGGCAGCACAGAATTTGCTATCAATAAATAAATAATTTCATACCTCAGTAATAACAGTGACAATCAAAATTATAATTTTTCATAAAATGTGAAAGTAAACATGTAAATTTTACACTCCAAACTTTCCCTATTAGGCATAATTTTAAAGACCTAAACGAGTTCTAAATCACACTCATTATTAAGCAATTTCACTTTATTCTTAAATACAATTTTACATCTGAGAATACTGTAATAACACAACAAAGTATATAATACCATACTGGAACAACAAATTGAAGAAAATCATCTGCATCCATTCAACAAGGAAATCACAGCACTCCTCCCATGCCTATTGGACATTTAACTCATTTCTAGACTTTCTTAAAGTTTGTGGTAGATTTCCTACCCCAAGCATTGGGACTATCAACCTAAAGTAGGGGAGGGGGACCCTCAAGTTTTCTTGTTTTTCTCAATGGGATAGAATACTGGATAACTGAACTTATTAAAATGTACATTACTATAAATACAGTTCAAGCAAGCCTCTGAAGAAGTGATCTGTGTATAAGCTTTAGTGCAAGGATGGTGATACTCAGCTGTGTTAAGAACCTGGAGAGTTTAGGGGCGCATGGGTGGCTCAGTTGGTTAAGCGACTGCCTTCGGCTCAGGTCATGATCCTGGAGTCCCGGGATCGAGTCCCGCATCGGGCTCCCTGCTCGGTGGGGAGTCTGCTTCTCCCTCTGACCCTCTTCCCTCTCGTGCTCTCTCTCTCTCATTCTTTCTCTCTCAAATAAATAAATAAAATCTTAAAAAAAAAAAAAAGAACCTGAAGAGTTTAATAACCAGTTTTCAGTTGTCTTTCAGATAGGTCAACTTGTTTGCAGGTGAGGATACTTAATATAAAAAATCAAATCATTACTATTCTTTAAGAGTAAAAAATACTTGCTTTTATGAACTACAGAAATTCCTATTTGGCATGAGTTTGTGACCACTTAGAATTCATCATCTCTCATGTGCTACATCTATCTATATAAAACATCAAATAATTATCTGAGATGCATAATTCAATAAATTATTTTACTTTACTGAAACAGTTTAGTAAAGGCATACCTCAATTTACTGTGCTTTGCAGATATTGTTTTTTTACAAATCAAAGGTCTGTGGCAAACCTGCATCAAGCAAGTCTACTGGCACCATTTTTCCCAGCAGTATTTGTTCACTTCATGTCTCTGTGTCTCATTTTGGTAATTCTTGCAAGATTTCAAACTTTTTCATTACTATTATATTTGTGGTGGTGATCTATGATCAGTGTTCTTTGATGTTACTATTGTAATTATTTTGGGGCACCACAAACTGAGCCACAGATGATGAACTTAATGTTGTGTGTATTCTGACTGTACCACCGACCAGGTGTTCCCCGCCCCTCCTCAGGTCTCCCTATTCCCTGAGACACAACAATATTGAAATTGACCCTACAATGGCCTCTAAGTGTTCAAGTGAAAGGAAGAAATTGCACATCTCACACTTTAAATCAAAGCCAGAAGTGATTAAGCTTAGTGAGAAGGCATATTGAAAGCTGAGATAAGCCAAAAAGTAGGTCTCTTGTGCCAAACGGGCAAAGTTGCGAATGCAAAGTTCTTCAAGGAAATTGAAAGTACTACTCCAGTGAACGCACAAATGATAAGAAAACAAAACAAACTTACTGCTGATATGGAGAAGGTTTTAGTGGTCTGGATAGAAGATCAAACCAGCCACAACATTCCCTTAAGCCAAAACCTAATCCAGAGCAAGGCCCTAACTTTCTTCAATTCTCTGAAGGCTGAGAGAGATGAGGAGGCTGCAGAAGAAAAGTCTGAAACTAGCAAAGGTTGGTTCATGAGGTTTAAGGAAAGAAGTCATTTCCATAACATAAAAGTGCAAGGGGAAGCAGCAAGTGTTGACGCAGAAACTGCAGCAAGTTATCCAGAAGCTCTAGCTAAGATAATTAATGAGAGTGGCTACACTAAACAAAAGATTTTCAGTGTAGACAAAACAGCCGCCTTCTTCTTTTAAGTTTATTTAAGTAATCTCTATACCCAACGTGGGGCTCAAACCCACGACCCTGAGATTAAGAGTCACATGCTTTTTTTTTTTTAAGATTTTATTTGAGAGAGAGAAAGAGAGAAAATGGTGGGGAGGGGCAGAGAGAGAGAGAGAGAGAGAGAGAAGCAGACTCCCTGCTGAGCAGGAAGCCCAACGTGGGGCCCGATCCCAGGACCCAGAGATCATGACCTGAGCTGAAGGCAGACACTTAACTGACTGAGCGACCCAGGTGCCCCGAGTCACATGCTCTTCTGACTGAGCCAGCCAGGCACCCCAAAACAGCCTTCTAGTGCAGAAGATGCCATCTAGGGCTTTCATGGCTAGAGAGAAGATGCTTGGCTTCAAAGCTTCAAAGGATACGTTGAGTCCCTTGTTTAGGGTTTAATCACAGGTCCCTAATGCACCTGGCGACTAAATTGAAGCCAATGCTCAATGACCATTCCCAATATCCTAGGGCGCTCAAAAACTATGCTAGTTTTACTCTGCCTGTATTCTAAGGGAAAAACAAAGCCTAGATGACAGCACATCTGTTTGCAACACAGTTTACAGAATATTTTAAGCTCACTGTTGAGACCTACTGCTCAGAAAAAAGGATTCCTTTTAAAAAGATCACTGCTCACTGGCACTGTACCTGGTTACCCAAGAGATGACGGAGATGTACAAAGAAACTGATGTTGTTTTCATGTCTGCTAACACAATATCCACTCTATAGCCCATGAATTGAGCAATTTCGATTTTCAAGTCTTACTATTTAAGAAGTACATTTCCTAAGGCTATAGTTGCTGTAGATAGTGATTCCTCTGATAGACCCAGGCAGAGTAAACTGAAAACCTCTGGAAAGGATTCAGCATTCTAGATGCCAGTAAGAACACCCATGATTCATGGGAAGAGGCAAAATATCAACCTTAATGAAGGGAATGTGGAAGAAGTTTATTCCAGCCCTCATGGATGACTCTGAGGGGTTCAAGACTTCAGTGAAGGAAGTAACCACAGATGTAGTGGAATAGCAAGAGAACCAGAATGCGAAGTAGAGCCTGAAGGTGTGACTGAATTGTTGCAATCTCATGATAAAACTTGAACAGATGAGGAGTTGCTTCTTGTGGATAGGCAAAGAAAGTGATTTCTTGAGATGTAAACTATTCCTGATGAAGATGCTGTGAAGGAGTTAGAATATTACATAAACTTAGTTGATAAAGCAGCAGCAGGGTTTGTGAGTACTGACTCCCAATTTTGAAAAAAGTTCTATTGTAGATAAAATGCTATCAAACAGCATCACATGCTATAGAGAAAGGAAGAGTCAACTGATGTGACAAACTTCACTGTTGTCTTATTTTAAGAAACTGTTATAGCGAACCTCAACCTTCAGCAACCACCACCCTGATCACAGTCAGCAGCCATTAACATCAAGGTGAGACACTCTACCAGCAAAAACATTATGACTCACTCAAAGCTCAGATAATGGTTACCATTTTTTAGCAATAAAAGTATTTTTAAACTAGGGTACGTCAGTTTTTAAATATAATGCTATTGTACGCTAAGCAAAATACAGTACAGTGTAAACGTAACTTTTATATGCACTGGAAAACCAAAAAATTCATTTGACTTGCTTTACTGCTGCAATATTCACTTTACTGCAGGGGTCTCAAACTGAACCTGCAGTATCTCCAAGGTGTGCCTGTATTCTGAAATGCTGCCATAACATCGCATTACACTGTTCTATATGCCCAAATTTCAACATAAAGACATTTTCTAGATGACAAATTAATATTACGTCAAAACTCAAAACTTTTGGAAAGAACCATTTTTACCAATTTTCTGATGTTTCTGAAATGATTAATATCAAAGAATAAAATGCTACTTTGAACAATCTGGGGGAAGAGAGACCATTACAATGTATTACAACCTGTTTTAGGTAGTCCATAAGACAGAAAATTTTTGGATTTGTCATTTATGTTCCCAGCTATTGCATTGTATAAGCCTACAGGTATAGTGTATATAAATGTAGCAACCACATGTCAGGTGTTCATTAATTATTTATTGAACAAATTAACAAATATTCTCACCAATCAGCTTACTGCGCAGCTGCAGCTATCATAGCAAATCCTCATTCACACAGGCTGTCATGGGCAATATCTACCTCAATAATAGCCAAATGATGATGAGGAAAAACCTGAGCTCCTAAGGAGGGCAAGTTTCTGAGAGGAAAATATGGGAGATCAGAAAATGGGTAGGTGGTAGAGGGCAAGAAGAAAGACTGTTAAAAAAAAAAAAAGTAAATAATATTATGCTGCAGTTTCAGCTATGGTAAAGTACAGAGGTTAAAAATGGCAATGAAGGCCATATTTAGGAAGAAGGGAGCAATTGCAAAGACAATATATATAACAACTAGGAAACTAGAGACTTAGAACAAGTTTAGTTTAGAACAAACTAGAGACTATTAACCAGATAATTTATTCAGGAAAAGTCTGAGCATTCAGATTTTTAAAAGATGGCAAACATATGAAGTAAAAAGTAACCATGGGTAGACTATCTTTGGGATTAGTTTTTAAGTGAATGAAAACAGATTTATAGCTTGCACTGGAAAATTATGACAGTAAAACTTCTTATAACTAAGGGAAGAATATTTTCACTTTTGTAAAAGTTAATTTAGGAAAATGATTTAGACTGTCCCATACACCAGCAATTGCTACACTTTCTTCTCCACTTTTTTTTAAAGTAAACTCTACCCCCAATATGGAGCTTGAATTCTCGACCCCAAGATCGAGTCACATGCTCTACAGACTGAGCCAGCCAGGTGCCCCTCTTCTCCATTTTTAAACAGTGACAAGAATATAATGTTTAAGACTCTGGAAAGTCCTACCTTATACGGACTAATCAGTCTTCTTTTAATGTCCAGTCTATAGCTTCTGTATTGTTCAGCATTACTCATGTCAGTTACCAGCAGTCGAAGAATTTCATAAACCCGCCTAGCATGTTGCTTAATGAAACAAAAGAAAAACATGAACACTTTTAATTACAAAATAGTGACACTTTCCCAAAAGAACACAGGATATACTGAGTATCTGCTATGGGCCAGAAATTGTGCTAGGTACCAGATGAAACACAATAAAAGATAGTCTCTGCCCTTGAGGAACTAGCAGCCCAATAGGTAACACAAATGACTGAGGTATGGTTAATTTAATGATGGAAATATGCGTAGGGTATTATGGTAGCATAGCCTGGGAATGGTGTAAATGTTAGAAGAGGATTCCTGGGGAAAGAAAACCTGAGCTAAATCTTTTTTTTTTAATAGATTTTATTTATTTATTTGAGAGAGAGAGAATGAGAGATAGAGAGCACGAGAGGGAAGAGGGTCAGAGGGAGAAGCAGACTCCCTGCTGAGCAGGGAGCCCGATGTGGGACTCGATCCCGGGACTCCAGGATCATGACCTGAGCCGAAGGCAGTCACTTAACCAACTGAGCCACCCAGGCGCCCAACCTGAGCTAAATCTTAAAGGGAAGAGACCACGCCAGTCTAGAAAGAGGAGAGGGCACTATGAGTGTACAAGGGCACACAGCACACATGTGCAAGACTGAGGCGGCTTGACACGGCTGGGGCACAAAATGAAAAGTAGTGAGAAGTGACGTGAGGACAGAGCAGAAGCACAGAGCCTCACATACTATATTAAAGAGTTGGGCTTTTATCTAGTAGGTGATGGATTTTATTTTTATTTTATTATTTTTAAAAGATTTCATTTATTTTAGAGAGAGAGTGTGTGAGCAGGGGGAGGAGGAGAGGGAGAGCATCTCCAGCAGATTCCACACTGAGCACAGAGCCCAGTGTGGGACTCGATCCCAGGGCCCCAAGATCATGACCTGAGCTGAAACCAAGAGTCATACGCCTAACTGATTGAGCCACCCAGGTGCCCCCAGGTGATGGATTTTAAATGGGGGCGTGAGCAAAGTGCACAAATATGAGTTTTAAGAAAAACATTTTGGGGCACCTGGGTGGCTCAGTCATTAAGCGCCTGCCTTCAGCTCAGGTCATGATTCCAGGGTCCTGGGATCGAGCCCTGCACTGGGCTCCCTGCTCCGCAGGAAGCCTGCTTCTCCCTCTCCCGCTCCCCCTGCTTGTGTTCCCTCTCTCACTGTGTCTCTGTCAAATAAATAAAATCTTTAAAAAAAAAAAAAGCATTCTCTCAGCTACATAGAAATGGTAGCAAAAAGAAGGGCAGGGAGACCAATTAAGAGGCTGTGCTATTAAATCAGGCAAAAAATGATGAAGGCATTGAACTAAGAGTCAGTAAGAATACTAAAGGAACAAGGATTCTAATACAGAGAAGAAGAAAGATTGGGTGTGGAGGAGGGTGTGGAATGACTGAGTTTTCACAGCCTAGGAGAGATTTAGAAGGCACCAGAACATATAAATCTGAAGAAAACTCTAGTCTAAGAATGAGGATTTAAGCAGTATTAGTTTACAGGCAAGAGTTAAAACCATAGTATTGGTTAGGAAAGCATAAACAGTGAAAAAATGAGGGAGAGGTCAGAACCCTGTAGTACAGTGACAGTTACAGGGCAGAGAAAAACAAGAAATATTAGAAAAATCAAGAAATCTTGGAATCACTGAAGCCAAAAGAGTAGCCCATAGTTTTTTTGTTTGTGTTATTTCACTTACATATTCATTGGGGGTGAGGGAGAGATTAGGTATAGGTAGATTGGGAAGATGATGTTTGAACTTTCTGGAAGGGACACCTGAACAAATGAATATCTGGCAAGGCAAAGATGGAGGAACAGGAGAAGGGGGTATCAAGGGCAAAGGGCATAGTTAACGTAAAGCGATATAAAAGGAAGAAAGATGTAGCATGGTTGGGAAATAACAAGAGGTTTAGTAATGCCAGAGCATGTAGGAAGGTAGCAGAAAGTTGAGTCTACCAAGATTGGTGGGGTCCAAATTATGATGGGCTCACTGTGCCATACCAAATTTTAATTCCTTTCAGAAAAAGAAAAACATGATTTTGAAAAATGTGTTCATATTCTCTTTTAAAAGCGGAGCTGTTGAATAAATTCTCTAAGGTTTAATGTAGTCTGGATATACCAAATATTTCTAAAACATATATTTATCTTAAAACCAGGAAGCTATTAAAGTGTTTTAATGCAGGAGAAGATGGTAAGTTTCAGTTCAAATTAAGCTGTTGAAGGTCAGTGACCAGGAAACATTTTTTCCTTCTTTTTTTTTAAGATTTATTTATTTATTTTGGTGGTGGGGGAGAGAGAGAATTCTAAGCAGACTCCCTGCTGAGCAGGGAGCCAGATGCAGGGGCTCAACCCCACAACCCAAGATCATGACCTGAGCTGAAATAAAGAGTACTGACCACAGTACTAAGTGAAAAAAATCAGGAACTATAATACCTTAGAAGCGAGGTAGGAGAGGGTAACAGTATCATATACTAGTCCTTATTATTGGGATACACTTCACATCTCTTTCTTTTTTGAAAGATTTATTTATTTTGAAAGACAGTGTGCATGTGAGTGGGGGCCCAGGGTAAAGGGAAAGAAACCCAAACAGACTCTATCCTGAGCCCAACACAGGGCTCAATCCCAGGACCCCAAGATCATTACCTGAGTTGTAATAAAGTCTGATACCAACCAAGCCACCCAGACGCCCCTCAGATACTTTCATAATCCAAATCCTACCCATTCTTCAAGGCTTAGATCAAATGCATCTCCATCCCATGAAAAACTCTTGATTCCCTTCCATACACAAATATAATAAACTAAACTCCCTCCTCTGAACTGCCAGATTATTTTTTCGTACCTATTTTAGGATATTTACTACTTTAAAATTCAAATATATAGAAGTATATATACTTCTCCACATGTATTAACTATTTTGGCATATCAAACATTTTTTTAAAAAGTAAAAATAAGGTCATACTATCCATTTTGTTCTGCTTGTTACACTTTAATATAGCCATAATATCAACTATCTTCCCCTTCTATTAATGAGGTTAAAATTAAATTGCCCTAAGTCACAGACTAAGTGGTGTAGCCAGATCTTAACCCAGACAATTTGGATTCAGAGCCTATACTCTCAACCATTGCTACCTCCCACACATGTATTCTTAATGTACTTGCAATGTTTAAGTTACATACTTAAAAAAAAAAAAAAGAAAGAAAACTTCAAAACTGAAATTTTTTTCTACAAAATAAAAATACCTTATTTATTTTGAACTTCTGTTGTGCCTCTATCGCCATATCTTCACTGAATCCTTGCATCAACTTTTCCCGGGAAAAACAGGGCAAATCTTGACAAAGCTTCACAAGCACAAAGTCTCTTAATTTCACATAGCTTTTGGATGGATCTTCCGCTAAAGAAAAGGCAGAATAACATTTCCCTTATCCAACATAATTCATCATTTGCAATCTCAATATACATGCTAGGCTAGAAATACAAATATTCTTAAAAGAACCATACAAGGCAAAAGTTACAATGGGAAAGGATTATTCCTTATTAATCAAACAACAGCACCATTATCTTTGCCAAATAAAATTATAGGTGCAATCCTTTTGCAAAGACATATAGTATCTGTGAAATTAGAGCTACTCCTTTCAAATGTAAACTTTTTGATGGGTGTTATCTATCATATGCATCTTAGTTTTATTTTCAATTAAAGTAGCTATATAAACAAGCGATTCAAGTTTGGATAATCAATTCCTATTCTCTGATAGCTAAGGCTTCTGAAGCTCAATTTATAACTCCCTTACTTTATTTTCTTTTAAAAGATTTTATTTATTTATTTGACAGAGAGACACAGCGAGAACAGGAACACAAGCAGGGGGAGCAGGAGAGGGAGAAGGAGGCTTCCCGCCGAGCAGGGAGCCCAATGCGGGGCTCGATCCCAGGACCCTGGGATCATGACCTGAGCCAAAGGCAGACGCTCAACGACTGAGCCACCCAGGCGCCCCTATAACTCCCATACTTTAATCCGATAACCTTTACAGTCTGCCACACTGCTTTTACCAATAATAAAAAAAAAACCCTCTTTGTTTTCACAAGCAAATCTTTTTTTTATAAGAATAAAATGACAATATGATTTTGATCCTTTCTTCAATGCATCTGAAGAGCAGAGATCTTCCTTTATGTTTGTCTCTTATGTACATTACACTATGTAGTAGATAAGGAAAACATCAAAACATGATGGGTAGAAAGACGACTACACAGAGAAAATCAGTTTGAGTCCCAGTTCTGTCATTCATAGATGTAGGACCATGGGCAAGTCACCTTACTTTTCTGAGCTCTTGCTTTCTCATAAGCAGACGGCTTGAAACAAAGAATGCTAAATGCTGAGCTAGTTCATGGATCATGAGACTTAATATTGTTATAATACCAATACTCTACAAATCATTCCATGCAATCCCTATAAAAATCCCAGTTGGCCTTTTTTTGTTGCAGAAATTAAGTTTATCCTAAAATTCACACAGATATGGAAAGAACCCAGAATAGCCAAAACAATCTTGAAAAAGAACAAAAGAAGACTCGCATTTCCTGATTTCAAAAATTACTGCAAAGCTACAGTAATCAAGACAGTATGGTGCTGGCATAAAAACAGATATGTAGATCTATGGAAATGGATTGAGAGTTAAAAATAAACCCCTACATTTATGGTCAATTATTTTTTGAGAAAGGTGCCAAGATAAATCAATGAGGGAAAGAATTGTCTTTTAATAAATGGTAGTTGGACAACTGGAACGCCACAAGCAAAAGATGAAGTTGGACCCCTTTCCTCACACTATATACAAAAATTAATGCAAAATGAATCATAGACCTAAATGTAAGGGATAAGACTATAAAATTCTTAGAAGAAAACATAGGAGTAAATCTTCATGACCTTTGGTTAGGCAATGGCTTCTCAAATAGAGCCAAAAGCACAAGTAACAAAAGAAAAAAATAGATAAATTGGACTATATCAAAATTTAAAACTTTTCTGCTCAAATGATACCATTAAGAAAATGAAAAGACAACTTACAGAATGGGAGCAAATATTTGCAAGTCATATATATGACAAGGGACTTGTATCCAGACTTTATATGTAAAAGTTTTACAATTCAATAAGAAAAAGAGAACCCAATTAAAAAAACAAAGGATCTAAACAGACATTTCTCAAAAAGATATACAAAGGGACAATAAGCACATGAAAAGATGCTCAACATCATTAGCCACAAAAGAAAAAAATGCAAATCAAAACCACAATGAAATAAAATTCCATCCACTAGAACGACTAGAATAAAAAAGTAACAAATATTGATGAGAGTGTAGAGAAACTGAAACCTTTATACTACTGGTGGAAATGTTAAATTGGTACAGCCACTTTGGAAAATAGCCTGGTGGCACCTCAAAAGGTGAAACATAGTTATCAGATTTTCCACCATTTCTACTCCTAGGTATGTACCCAAGAGATATGAAACATAGGTCTACACCTGTACACAAATATTCACAGTAGCACTATTCCTAAGAGCCAAAAAGTAGAAAAAAAATGTCCCTCAATTGATAAATGGATACATAAAATTTGGTATATCTACACAATGGGAATATTCATTGTCAATAAAAAGAAACAAAGTACTAATACATGCTATAATAAGGATGAACCTTGAAAACATGCCAAGTGAAAGAAGTATCATATATTATATGAACTTCAATGTCCAGAATAGGCAAATCTATAGAGACTAAAAGTAGATTAGTGGTTGCCTAGAGTTGGAGGGGTATAGGTGGTGGGGGGTGGAAGAGAAAAGGAGTGACTGCTAATGAGTACTGGGTTTCTATTTTGGGAGAAAGGAATATTCCAAAATTAGATTATGATAATGGCTACACTGTAAATATTTCAAAAATTGTACAATTTAAGTAAGTGAATTGTATGACATATTAATATCTCAATAAAGCTATTTATTAAAAAAAGTCTGAGCAAGGGGTAATGTTTTATGATTCTGAGTCATTATCCAATCCTCCATTTGATCTGTATGCACCGAATATTATTTTTTTTTTATTTTGTTATTTGACAGAGAGAGAGAGAGCACAAACAGGGGGAGCGGCAGGCAGAGGGAGAGGGAGAAGCAGGCCCCCCGAGGAGCAGGGAGCCTGATGCGGGGCCTGCTCTCAGGACTCTGGGATCATGCCCTGAGCCAAAGGCAGACAATTAACCAACTAAGCCACCCAGGTGCCCCGTACTGAGTACCTTCTTAATGCCTCCTTCTGGTATTAACCATATACATGTAATTATTAAGTAAATATTATATGACTATTGCTTTAAAGTGAAATCCTGTCACTGTATCAGTTTGGTATGAAATTATGGTTTATTAGGAATGTACACAGATGATGAACAAAGTAACAAAATAACTTAAGTACAGACCCTGTCAAAAGCCAGAGACAAACAGGAAAACCTGAAAGCAGCAAGAGGAAAACCACTCATCAGAAACCACAGATGGTCAGAAGTCAGCGGGGTAATATATTTAAAATACTGAAAGAAAAATAACCGTCAAACAAGAATTCTATATCCAGCAAAATTATCCTTCAAAATGAAGGTAAAATAGGGCGCCTGGGTGGCTCAGTTGGTTAAGTGACTGCCCTAGGCTCCGGTCATGACCCTGGAGTCCCAGGATCGAGTCCCACATCGGGCTCCCTGCTCAGCAGGGAGTCTGCTTCTCCCTCTCACCCTCCTCCCCCTCATGTTGCCTCTCATTCTCTCTCTCAAATAAATAAATCAAATCTTTAAAAAATAAAAATGAAGGTAAAACAAAGATATTCTCAGAAAAGCAAAGATCAAAGCAATGTGTCACTAGCAGACCTGCCCAAGAAATACGAAAGAAGTTCTTCAGGTTAAAAGAACACGATACCTCAAATCTATATGAAGAAATTAAGAACATTGATAATTAATTATGAAAATAAAAGTAAATGTTGGTATAAATATATTTTTCTTTTCTCCTCTCAACTTCTTTAAAAGACAATTACATTAAAAATAATTATAAAACCAATGTTTGGTACCTAACATAAAAATGTAATATATATGACAACAGTAGAACAATGAGGGGAGGAAGAATAATCACAGTGAAAGAATTTCTTTATTTTACTGGAATTGAATATTAATCTGAGGCAAACTGTGATACATTAAGATGCACATTGTAATCCCCAGAGCAACCACTAAGAGAGTACCTATAAAAAAAAGTGAAAAACAAAAACAAAACAAAGGAATTAAAATTGTTCATTTAAAATATATCTATTTAGGGCGCCTGGGTGGCTCAGATGGTTAAGCATATGCCTTCGGCTCAGGTCATGATCCCAGGGTCCTGGGATCGAGTTCCGCATCGGGCTCCCTGCTCCTTGGGAGCCTGCTTCTCCCTCTGCCTCTCTCTCTCTCTCTCATGAATAAATAAATAAAATCTTTAAAAATAAATAAATAAATAAATAAAATATATCTATTTATAGGGTGCCTGGGTGGCTCAGTCCGTTAAGCATCTGACTCTTGATCTCAGCTCACGTCTTGATCTCAGGGTGGTGAGTTCAAGAACTTTCACTGGGCTCCATGCTGGGCGTGGAGCCTATTTAAAAAAATAAAATAAAATAAATCTATTTAACACAAAAGAAGGCATCAAAGGAGAAATAAAAGTAGAACAATGAAAAGCAACATAGAGAAAACAAACAGCATGATGGGAGGCATAATTCCAACCATAGTGATAATTACATTAAATCTAAATATACTAAAGACTCCAATCAAAAAGCAGAGATTGTCAGTGGATAAAAAAAGATCCAACTATATGCTGTCTACAACAGAAACATTTTAGATTCAAAGGCTGACAGTCAAAGGATGAGTTTAAGCATTAGCACAATAAAAAACGGAAAAAATACAGTTCAAAATGAAAGAAATTACAAGAGGAAAAAAAGGCACATTTTATAATGACAAGTTAATTCATGAAGAAGATGTTAAAGTTATAAAAAGACACACACAACTAACAACAGAAGCCCAAAGTAAACGAATTAAAAGCTGACAGAATGAGGGGAAGAAATAGACAATTCAACCAAAATAGCTGGAAATGTCAATACTACTCAATGATGGCTAGAACCACCACACAGAAAAATCAGCAAATCTAGAGAAGACTTGAACAGTTCTATCAACTAACTTGACTAGCTCGTAGTTAGGTAACAATTCACCCAACAACAGCAGAATACACATTCTTTTCAAGCACACATGGAACATTCTCCAGCACAGATCATAGGTTGGGCAAAAAATTAGTAAACAATGGCCCATTGGCCAAGTCTCACCTATGGCAACCACAGAACATACATGGCTTTGCAAAGCATAAGATATTACTTAGGCCTTTAAATAAAAAGTTTATGGACCTCTAAGGTAAACCATAAAACAAAACTCAGTAAATGAAAAAGAACTGAAGTCATACAAAACATGCTCTCTGACAACAAGAGAATTAGATATCAAAAGAAGGAAATTTGGGAATCCACAATATGTGGAAATTAAACAACATGCTTCTAAATAACCCATGGAACAAAAAGCCATTAGAAGAGATTTTGAACCAGGGCACCTGGCTGGTTCAGTAGGTAGAGCATGTGACTCTTGATCTCAGGATTATGAGTTTGAGCCCCACACTGGGTATAGAGATTACTTAAAAAGAGAAAAGAACAAGGTATTTTGAAATGAATGAAAGCATTTATGAAAATGTATGTGGGGGCGCCTGAGTGGCTCAGTTGATTAAGCATCGGCCTTCGGCTTAGTTCATGATCACAGGGTCCTGGGATCGAGCCTGCAATGGGCTCCCTACTCGGCGGGGAGCCTGCTTCTCCCTCTCCACTCCCCCTGCTTGTGTCCACTCTCTTGCTGTGTCTCTCTCCGTCAAATAAATAAATAAAATCTTAAAAAAAAAAGAAAATGTATGTGATCAGTTAAGACAGTGTTTATATTCATATATAAATATACATTTTACAAATAAATATGGAAGTATTTATATGTTTAAACGTCTATATTAAAAAAGGAGGACATCAAATCAAATTAAAAACCTAAGTTGCAGGGCACTTGGGTGGCTCAGTCGGTTAAGCGTCTGCCTTTGGCTCAGGTCATAATCCCGGGGTCCTGGGATCAAGCCCTGGATCAAGCCCTGCATCCAGCTCCCTGCTCGGTGGGGAGCCTGCTTCTTCTCCCTCTCCCTCTGCTGCTCCCCGCTGCTTGTGCTCCCTCTCTCTCTCAAATAAATAAATAAATAAATAATAAATAAATAAACAAACAAAAACAAACAAAAAACACCTAGGTTTCAGTCTTCATTAGAATAAGAGCAAAATGAACCCGAAGAAACAGAAGAAAATAATAAAAATCAAAGTGGAAATCAAATAAGCCGAAAACAAAAAGTTTAGGAAAACACAAGGGATCTTGTATAACCAAAATAATTTTGAAAAAGAACACGACTGGAATACTTTCTGATTTCAAAACTCAATAGAAAGGCTGAGGCACTATTGCTGCAGGAGTCACGACACCTAAAAAGGGAGCAAAGGAGGCCACAAAGGCCTAGCAGGCAGTACACGAGCCCCCAGGAAAAGGATACACAGCTCTAGGCTGGAAAGCAAAAGGCCAGGGAGGAGGAGAAGCAAGGAAAGAAGCTGAGGATAATGAAGATGACCACCAGCAAAGGTGTGAAATGGCTCATCAACATCAAGAACCACAACCGGGTGGCACAGATAATCAGAAAGGTAACACAGATCGATCTGGACAAGTCAAAGGTGCTTTCAAGGAAAGAAGACAGAGAGAAAGCAAAAGAGCATTACATTAAAATGCATTTAGTGGGAAGACAGAACAGGCCAAGGTTGACCTCACCTGGCTGGAGATCAGCCATAAAGAGCAGACAGAAGTGCAGGAGGTCACCAGGAAGAAAGAAGAAGCAAGAAAAGCAAAAGATGCAACTTTATCAGGAAATGAATGCAATTACTTACTCCAAATAAGTAAGCATGGCCTGTGGGAGGAAGTGGGCCCTACTGCCAGGACCTCTGTTGTGTCTTGCCCACTCTATGCCCTGGCGCCACTGATGCAGCCCCTCAGAGCTAGAAGCCCCCCCTGTGGCCTGGGGCCTCCTCTTCATCATCTTGGCACATAAATCATCTGGGGGGAAAGGAGAGCTGGGGGACTGGGGAGGGAATAGCGGCTATCTTTGAGACAAAAAGATGAGGACTGTATTTCCTATGTAACCAATGGAATGGTTTTGTCTTCAGAATTTAGAATCTCTGTTGGGAGGAAGAGGGAGTATATAGGAGGTGGGTTAAGAAGTTTTCATTTGCCAGGTAGATTGCACCGTAAGGGGTGGTTGTGCTGGGGTCAGCTCCTGCTAAGTTTGCAACAACCAGACCCGGACTGTGTTGCATGGGTGCTCACTCAGAGAGAGACTATTCTTCGAGTCCCTGAGGGTCATGGCTTGTCCCTGGCCAGCCCCCTCTAACTGAAGCCTCCTCTCTCTGCCTTTCCCTCCCCATTCCCAGCCACCTGGGCAGGGCCAGTATCCATTTTTAACCCTACTCATCTATCATTTCAAAAAACTTCTGTTTACTCTGCAGCACCCAGGCAAACCGCACTCCACAAATTCAATGTATGTATTCAGCATATTAATCTTCACGTTATCATTAAAAAAAAAACCCAACTCAATATAAAGTTACAGTAAACTAATCAAGACAGTATGATATTGGCATAAGGATAGACATATACAGATGATAAGAGTCTAGAAATAAATCTTTACATTTATGGTCAACTGATTTTCAACACAGGTACCAAGACAATTTAATAGGGGAAAAACAGTCTTTTTAACAAATGGTATGGGGTTAACTGGATAGCCAAATGTAAAAAGATGATTTTAGAAACTAACACACAAAAACTAACTCGAAATGGATCACAAACCTCAATGTAAGAGACTGGGAATAGGGACTGCCTGCAAATGGACATGTGGGATCTCTTTACTGTGATAGAAATATTCTAAAACAGGACTGTCGCTGCAAAACTAGGCAGACACACTAAAACTCACTGAACTGTACACTTAAAGTGCGTGAATTTTATGATATGGAAATCATACCTCAATAACCTCTACGAAGTGACAAAAATTCTCAAAGAAGCATCTCTTTAAAAAAAATTTTTTTTAAGTACTAAAGTACTAACAAATGAGGCTCAAGCTTATTCAATGTCAATTTTTCCAAGTCTACCTCTTCTAAACTGATTTAGAAAAAAGAACTGTGTTGCTAGTATCAATTTGAAATAAAATTTAGTATGAGTGATAGCTTAAGTAACTTATATGACCTCAGAAGATTAGGAAAAAACATATCCTAGAAAAAAGAATGACTGTTGAGAATAATCTAAAAACTCATGCCATATTCCTATCAGAAATTTTCACACAAATAAAAAAGGCAAAAAATTTCCATTTAGCTTTACATAAGCTGTTATAGACTGACAATATAAGGGGCCAAGTCACCATTTCAATATTTAAGCACTTTAACCAAAAGTGTCAGACTGAAAATGAACTTAAAATAGTGATACTCAATAATTCATGACACCTTTCAATTCCTTTGTTTCTGTGCTACAAAGATAAGCAATACATTTAAAAGATGAAATTTTCTTGAGTATAAATTTATAGTGACATGCAAAATCAAAAACTGAATTTTTTCCAATACATCATCTAACAATTTAAGTGCTCCTCTATCATTTTTTAAAAAAAAAAAACTCTCAATATCAATGTGCTATATTAGAGATAAAATCATACAAAATGAGATAGCACAAACCACCTAAGTATAAAAAACTTATAGATAATTCTATATTCCATTCCAGTACTATAGGGCACATTTAAAGGACACTTATAATTAGCTCTTAGTACACAACTGATAGATTAGTAATATTGATATATACTCCAGCCCAAGATCAGTTTCTATTGCCAAATGCAAACCTCTTCATAATTCTAGAAGAAACAAATCACTGATTCAATTTATAAGGTCACACAACTGAAGTGTACTCAAACGCTTTGTATCTTAAGATAGTGACATCCTCAACAGGAAGATGTACGTGATATAAAGAACTGTCTTTCAGTATTTTACTTTAAAATTAAGTGCTAAAAAAAGAAAATGAATGGCAATTACACCACAAACACCTATCTATCCTGTAACACAGGCCTGTCAATGTTAACTTTTAATTATTACTATATCTGGCTGTATGTCAAGTAAGCAAAAAGCCATCTCTATATAAAGAATATTCGGAATTGCAAAGGGAGATCCAGAACCTGCTAAAGAACCACAAAGTTAAAAATATATATACAAAATAATGGAGAAACAGGAACTAAAATGACTAAAAAGTGGAAAATTCTGTTATTTTCTTTTTTAAAAAGACTGGGTATGGAAATCTAAAAGAAATATCTTCATGAAAACAGCTGATAAGGCATTTTTAGTAATTTATAATGCTGAGAAATGTTAACGCTGAAAATAAAAGCTGATACCTAGTTTTCAAATTCAGAAGTCCTTTAGCACGTTTAGTCTTTTCTCTTTGGAGACTTCAGTTTGCAATGAATAAAGGCTACCACTATTGATGACTCTTCACTGAGATTTAAGAAATAAAATTCTTTATCTGCTAATTGGTGCTAAGTATCAAGGACTTTACTGGTTGGAGTAGACAGAAGAAAATGGTTAAGAGGCTTCACAGAAACAACTCCTGCTGGCACATTACCCACTAGAGAAGACAAAGACTACTTATGTGAACTCTAAGTCTCCAGATTAAAATCACCAAAAAAAGTCCCTTCGTGTAGCACCAAGTCCAAGCTGTATAAGGTAAACAGAAGCGACACAATTTTTAGCTTAGTTAAAAAGAAGTGTAATCATTTTTATTATGTTTCTATAATTTTTCACTTAGCTAGTAAAGGTGTCACTTAAACAATTTGTAACTTTTGATATAAACCAACTTAAGCAGTTACTTCTTTATCTCCCAAATTTCTAAACCATTTCACAGGAGCACGAAAGTCAGATGAAAAAATAATTCAACTCTATAAATATGGAACTCCCTTTTAAAAACAAAATGTTTTTTATTAATCTACAGGATCAATTCAGAATCTCTTTTGGAGTAACTTTATTTACTCTGGACAAGCAAAACCACTACATTACATGAAAAGCTAATAATCTGCCTGTTAGCCTATTTATATTCTTTTCACAAGCCTACTTATATTCTAGTCAGTCCCCCATCCAGTACTTTTTTTTTTTTTTTTGGTGTCTTCAAACGAAGTGGTAAAATAAAATGCCAAAATAGCATTTTTTTGAACAAATTAAATTTTAGTGTGTGTTAAGCATCGCAGTTTTTATTTTTTTTAAGCATTGCAGTTTTAAAAACAAAAATGTACTCAAACTGTTATGAATTAATAAAATGCAATACCTAATTTGGATATGAAGATCTGGTATAATATTTTTCATGAAGGAAAAAAAAGGGTGACTTTCAGTTTAATCAGCAACTTTCTGAGTTAACAAATTTGAAACAGTGTTACTCAGGGGAAAGAAAATAATGACAACATAAATGTTCCGGGGCCACTTTGTTCTGTGGTAGCTCACATGTTTACATACTATTATCTGTAACTCCATCTAATGATGACTTTAAAGAGGACAGTCTCTCTCCTTCTCCTAAGAATCCTATTCATAATACTTCTTCTCTGGCTAATTCATAATGAAAGATGTTTCCAAAACAAATAGGCCTGCATTTCACCTTATAAACTACTGGTGTGAAGGCATGCATTTTAGGAATAAAAAAGACATGCCTTAAGAAATGTGTATTCTATTCAGGAATTATTTGCCTTGGTTTTTCTTTCTCAGTAAGGTTTAGAATATTCTTCCTCTACATGAAAATTAGAGCAGGGCCTCTGAGCAATGCAATGGTTGGCCAAATAAACTGAACTAAGTCACACCACACTTAAAAAGTACATATGCCTGACCACGATTTGCCAATATACATTCAATTCATTATCTTCAATCTGTTCAATTCATAAAGCACTTCTTACTTGGATATACAATCCAATCACACCAAAGGCTTATTATAACTTAAAATGTAACCACATAAGCCATCTTTACACAGTTCCAAAAAGACCCCAAGAGAATGCTATTTAAAACAGAACAGTTATTTTTGACAAAACCAAAATCAATCAGTAAAGAAGAGATTCTTTAGAAAGACTCTTTCAGTAACAAATCAAATTTTACATACCTGTAATATCAAGAACAGAAGGAGATGCAATGTAGTATCTATGAACTGTTTCAAGAAGTTGAGCACCATGGCCTTGACCTTGAAATGGAGTCAGTATCAGCATCTGACTACAGTAAAGAAATGATTGTAAAATTAAAATATCACAACATGATCTGTTTAAAAATTGCAAATCACTGTAGTATGAAGAACATTTTAAAGTTAGTGGGGTTTTTTTTAGTCAACCTTCAAGAAATCCAAAAATTACTGAGATACTCAAAATTGGTTTAATCTTCTACACTGTTTCAAAGGGAACAATGAAATAAATCAGTACATAGCCAATGAATAATGGTGATTTTTTAAAACAAATCAACACTATTATAACAAGTATTGGAAACTTCAGCAGTTCCTTCTTCTGAAATAAAAGACAAGGCACGTGTTATACCGCCAATTACCTTACACGTGGCCGGGTTTTGTCTGGGTACACATAGTAATTATAGACTGTCATGTAGCCTACGGTCGCAAAGAGCGTAGCTCCATCCTTATTATACTTCTCAAATCTGCAGATAAAACAGAAAGCCAAGCAGGTCAATTACAGTCGCGCTCCCATGCAGTGTCCATTTTCTTTTCCATTCTCTGACTGAATTTTCAGTGTCAGCAAGCTACTCTGTGAGGGCCCAATGGGTACACCTGCTATGTTCTGAATGTACAATTCACTTAATTGGTGTGCAGCAACTTGGATAAATCAGACCTCTTTACATCACTTCAGTGCACTTGCCTATTATAAAGATGAATAGGTGGCAAGTAAAAGAAAACACAGGCAAAGCTCATTTTACTGTTTAAGCCTACATTCAGGGTCCTAACGGACAACAGCATTTAATTCAGCTCTATTCTCAAGGTCTCCGAAAGCATAATGAAGGAAAACTCAAGCCTCATAAACAATAGTTTTTCTTTCCTGGGAAAAATATCATTATACTGTCCCAATAATTGGGCCGCCACAATTAAAATGCTGGCTTTGTGGAGGTAATAAGGTCTACTGTTGCTTTAGAACTGTACTTACACTAGAAAGTAGTGCCATCTTTCATCATCCACGTCAATAAAGCTAGCAGTTTCAATAAACCACATCAAAAAGGTCTGAAGCCTTTCATGATATTCTCGAAAGCCTCTACATGTCATGTCAGCCTAGGGAAAAAGCCAGGAAAAGTCAGGTGAAACTCATCACAGAGGTAAGTGAAAGTCTGTAGAACACAAAACTATCCTGTGGGAAAATGTTTAGAAGTCTCAGATTAAAGATGTGTACACAGACACACACACAAAATAGATCTTTGTTTTTAATCCTGACAGAAACTTGTTTCCTGAAGCTAGAAATGAGTCACTGAAAATAACACAACAAAACAGCATACAGGTTTCAGGCAAATGGAGCACTTTTTACTCAAGAAATATTCAGATTTATCTTTACCTTGTATATCTGAAAGGTAAAGTTTTCCCCTCCTGTTGGACTGAGAACAGAGTATGTATGGAGTAAGGTTCCAAATGGCTTGAAATCAACTTCTTTTTCCAGCAAAGAGAGAAAATCATTTGTGTTTGTACAAAATCCAGGTGGGATGATTTGTCTAATTTTGCCCTCAACATCATCTGCCTAAAGAATAGAGGTTAAAAGACATAAGAAAAAATTCATAACAAATTTGACTTTTAGTTGAATATGCTTAATTTCTTTGAAATGGACAAAAATCACAAAACTGCAGTTCACAGTTAAAGAAGTAAACACATTGAGAACTGGGAAAGGATGAATTTTGTGTGCACGAAAGACTATCACCCAAATCTGAGATGAGCAGAAGTATATACAAAAATAAAAAAGAGACAGGTAGCCTGAAATCAAGTACAAGAATGAGGACTATGCTACTGAAATTTCTAACAGCATCTACAAAATACTGACTATATCCTTTCAGGACAATTTGAACTGGCCCAAACAAAAGGCTGCTTATTATTTTATGTATGTCAAGGAGACGATATTATCCAAGACATGAAAAGATCACAAGCAGTGGTAAGGTGAGGCTATAGTCTGACCAAACGAAAAGCAAACTCACAACGAACAAGTAGACAGGTCATAACTCTTTCATACATTAAACTCAGTATTAACATGACAATTTAAAAAATATACCCATTTAGGACATACATAATTTATATGAATGGATATATTATCCACTCATCTCTATAATGTGACACAATTTTTATAGACTTGGATTTGTGACAGTAAAAAGAGACAAGCCTGGACAACAAAATTAAACTCAGAGACTAAAATTACCCTTGTTAAACAACCTCAATGAATGTTAAAACTATCAGCTGAGCAGACTTCATAATCCCTTTCAAAACCCCAAAAGACCACTTGATTGAATACATTTACTACTTCTCTTTAACCATGAATATTTGATGAAGTCTTACAATAAAGTATTACTGCTTCTCACCAGGCAATAAAACTTAATGAATTGGTCTCAACTTAACAAAACCTTATCCCTCAATACAGTCCCTAAAAGCCTGACATTACATTCAACAAAATGAGCTTGCATTCTATTCAAACTTTTTCCTGAACAATGAGGCCAGGTTTTTACTTAATGGAGTTTGCCGTGAGTTCAGCTGTAATGTTTGTATTGTATCTATTTCCACAAGGACTGACACAAGAACACTTTGTGTTAACTTACTAAGCAGCTCTTTCATACCGTTTACATGCATGATGGGTATTAGTTCTAAACCAAGACCCTTGCTACTTAGCATTCAAAACAGGGAAATTAAGATGCTTAGGACAAAATACACTACAAAAGGCTAATACAACATGCTACTAATTCCTGTCCTTTCAACCATCTTTTAACTAAGTAGAAGCAATGCACCTGCAGATGAATAGCACTTTTTTATCATTCAGTTACATTTTAGGATAGAGAACCAAGGATGGAGTTTATCACAAACAAGTTTTATTTTCAATGCTCTGGTACCACCAACATTTATACATAACTTGTTTATAGCTATAAAAAAAAGAAGAGCTATTATTTAAAATATAGCTCTTCAGTATTTTACCCAACAGCTTATTTCTAATATGTATTCATTTACCCTCTAAACCAAATAAACTGCATTTGATATTTTTTGTTTAAACTGCTATCTAATGTGAAGAGACTATCTTAAACATATTTTATAGAATATATACAATTTTAATAATTACCACAGGAAACTGTAATAATAAGGGATAGTCTTAATGGGTCTGATGTGTGGCAATTAAAATCCAAAGCAGTAATGGGTAAAGTAGTATAATTTTAGTTCAAGGTAAAAAAAGTCAAGAAATGCTTTTTAAATAAAGAGGTTTATAATCTATCAGTTTAAAACACTTCAAAGCACTTATAGTGTATTTAATTCTAACTTTTAAAAACTTCCCTCTATCCTGTCTTCTCAACAAGGCATTGCAAAGTATGATCAAATAACTTCACACATCTTGCATCAAATGTGCTTCAAAGATTTCTTAGAAACTAAGTTTCAAGTAGCAGTTCTGGTGGAAGACAGACCAACCCAAAGGTTTGAGCTCAACAAAGTTGAAATAGAGTTAACTTTCAGTCTTCAAAGGATACCTATATATTGTAATAAATATCTTCAAATAAATATTTTGCTTTGGGCAAGTTTACACATTCAGAACTTTTACAGGAAAATAAAAGGCTAAGTTTAAAAACAAGGACTCTGTTATAAATAAGATTAGAGAAAATGTGTATCAGATATATTACATAAAATATAGAACATAAAACCAAAGGGCTCTTCAAACCTAGAATTCAGAATCTTGCCTCACTAGAGGAAAAACATATGCATTTCTCTTTAGATTCTGTTTTAAGAAAAAAATCCTATAACTACTTGTTTTAGAGATCTGTACTCTTCTAATTTAGTTCAGTTAAATATTCATTTTTCATATTGGATTACTGGCCAGATAATAAAATCATCACTACAGAAAAACTCATCTCATCAATCTGAAAAGAACTTTTATTTTTAAAATTTTAATTCATTTATTTATTTTAGTAGGCTCTAAGCCCAAGATGGGGCTTGAACTCACAACCCTTAGATCAAGAGTCGCATGCTCCAGGCACCTGGGTAGCACAGTTGGTTGAGCATCGGACTCTTGGTTTTGGCTCAAGTTGTGATCGCCAGGTCATAGGATCGAGCCCCACATTGGGCTCCATGATCAGCATGGAGTCCACCTGAGTTTCTCTCTCCCTCTCCTCCTCTTCACCCCACTCTCATGCAAGTGTGTGCACATGCTCTCTCTCTAAAAGAAAATAATTCTTAAAAAAAAAAAAAGGTTGCATGCTCTAGTGACCGAGCCAGACAGGCACCCTCCTTTCTCATCTTTTTAAAATTCAATGTTGAATCAAAGATTAACTGAAACCTTTTAGTTCCAATGCTTGTAGCTAAAAGTTCAGATTCTATTTCTGAAGATAACTGAAAAATTCCCTACCTGCAAGGGTATTATTTTAAACTTCAATTAAACTTATGGAAAAATATATAGAAAAGATAAGGGGTGCCTGGGTGGTTCAGGTGGTTAAGCATCTGACTCTTTATCTCAGCTTGGGTCTTGATCTCAGGGTCATGAGTTCAAGCCCTGCAGTGGGCTCCATACTGGACATGGAGCCTACTTTAAAAAAATTAAAAAAAACAAACCTGTGTTTAAAAAAAAAGAAATTAAGCTGAATAGATCAAGAATCCAGAATACAACCTGATCTATTCAATTAATAAAGACATGCCTTACAAATGTTTTCCAAACATTTAGCAATAGCTTTTAAAAAAGGAAAGTATAAAGGTAACTATTCTATTTAGTTCTTAGGTCA
Organism: Zalophus californianus; assembly: GCF_009762305.2. NCBI lineage: Eukaryota > Metazoa > Chordata > Mammalia > Carnivora > Otariidae > Zalophus > Zalophus californianus. Next base: position 135,343,713 of record NC_045597.1, on the reverse strand, counting down.
GTCATGATGAAATGTTTTAGACTGTATACTCTCTCACTCTGGTCATTTCAACTTCCAATGTTCTGTACTTTGTTACACATGTCATGTTCCCATGAAGCCATTTTTGCTTTTCCTCATCACTGCATAAAGAATGTACCTGAAAATAACTGGTAGTCTGCTATGATATAAACATGTTTACACTTTATTTGTATTTGTCCACATTTGAAAACCAAATTACATCTTTAGGATCTTTTCCTAAATAGCACCATTTGTGTAAATTTGTCTATGGTGTTATTTTTGAAATAGCAATTAAAAAAGGCATGTTAAGTAGGTGGTCCTTTTACATGGCTAAAGTGGTAGGCTTAATTAACATTGACTAGAATTCTAAGATTACCTAAGATATGCTACAAAAACAAGCCAAAAAATTTCCATATCTACTTAATTTGCTCAATCTTACATTACCTGACAACATTTAAGCTGTGGAAATTTGAGTATTGTTAGAGAAATTAACAGTGTGAATTTTTTCACTACTGGAAAAACGAAGGCGGTATCCTGTGATTTATACTGCATTGGTGTTTTGCTACCTAAACTCACATATAAAATTCTAAGACAGAAATCTCAATATATAATTTTAAAGCTTTTCATATATTTTATAAAAAGCATTACTCATGAAAAACAGTTACAATTATCAAAAAAAGTACAGTGAAATATTATTAACCTACTAAAGATTATTTTTTCATTTCAAGATTAAATTTTTGTAAGTACACAGGGTTTTTCTATAAGAGGCTAAAGAATCCAGAATTTTTTTTTTTAAGATTTTATTTATTTATTTTGACAGAGACACAGCGAGAGAGGGAACACAAGCAGGGGGAGTGGGAGAGGGAGAAGCAGGCTCCCCGTGGAGCAGGGAGCCCAATGAGGGGCTCGATCCCAGGACCCTGGAATCATGACCTGAGCTGAAGGCAGACGCTTAATGACTGAGCCACCCAGGTGCCCCTCCAGAAAATTTTAAAAATCTGCTCTCATCTACTCTCAAATTCAATCCATATTAGTAGGAGACAAGGATAAAACAGACAACTGAAGTTCACAGATAATACAAACTGTACCCATGTATTTCAACTTCCTCTGCCAAACCTTTTCCCAGAAATGCTAGCAATTAGCAAGACTGAACAATCTTAGTCATACACCCTTACACTAAAAGGCAATGAAATTAACTCAAGAGAAAGCAGGAGGCTCTGAAAAGTGTAAGATGAAAGAAACTGAAGACAACACAAATAAGTGGAAAGATATACTGTACTCATGGTTTAGAAGAATTATTATTATTAAAATGTTTGTACTACTCAAAGCAATCTACAGATTCAATGCACCTTCCCTCAAAATACCAATGGCTTTTTTCACAGAACTAGAATAAAGAATCCTAAAATTTGTATGGAACCACAAAAGGTCCTGAATAGCCAAAGCAATCCTGAGAAAGAACAACAAATCTGGAGATCTCACGCTCCCTGATTTCACAGTATGCTAGACTACGAAGCTGTAGTAGTCCAAACAGTATGGTACTGGCACAGAAACAGACACAGAGATCAACGCAACAGAAGAGAATGCCTAGCAATAAACCCATACATATATGGTCAAGTAATCGATGACAAAGGAAGCAAGAATAAACAATGGGAAAGACAGTCTCTCCAATAAATAGCATTGGGAAAACTGGACAGCCACAGGCAAAAGAATGAAACTGGACCACTCTTGTACATTATATAGAAAAATAAATTCAAAATGGATTAAAGACTTGAATGTGAGACTTGAAACCATAAAACTCCTAGAAGAAAACAGAGGCAATAAGCTCTTTAACACTGGTCTTAGCAATATTTTTTCAGACTAGTCTCCTCAGGCAAGGGCAACAAAAGCTAAAATAAACAAATGGGATCACATCATTATACTAAAAAGCGGAGATGGGGCGCCTGGGTGGCTCAGTCTTAAGTGTCTGCCTTCTGCTCAGGTCATGATCCCAGGGTCCTGGGGTGGAGCCCGGCATCGGGCTCCCTGCTTCTCCCTCTCCTCCCCACACCTGCTCTCTCTATCTCTGTCACTATCTCTCTCAAATAAATAAATCTTAAAAAAAAAAAAGCGGAGAAAAGTGGAGAACGCGCATACACTGTTGTTGGGAATGTAATTGGTGCAGCCACTATGGAAAACAGTATGAAGGTTCTTCAAAAAATTAAAGACAGAACTACTACACAATCCAGCAATTCCACTTCTGGATATTTACTGGAAGAAAACGAAAACACCAATTTGAAGAGCTACGTGCACCCTTGTGTTCACTGCAGAATTATTTACAATAGGCAAGATGTGGAAGCAACCTAAGTGTCCATCATAGATGAATGGATAAAGATCAGATATATGTAAATACATACACACACACAAATACATGCATACAATGGAATATTACTCAGTCATAAAGAAAATGAAATCTTGCCATTTGCAACAACACAGATGGACCTACAGGGTATTATGCTATGTGAAATCTAAAAAACAAAACTAACTAATGAACAAGACAAAACAGAAACAGATTCATAGATATAGGTAACAAACTTGGTTATTGGACAGGGGAGTGGGTGTGGGAGTTGAGGGGGTTGGGCAAAATAGATGAAAGGGATTAATTAGTACAAAATTCCAGTAATAAAATAGTAATGGGGGGACGCCTGGGTGGCTCAGTCAGTTAAGTGGCTGCCTTCAGCTCAGGTCATGATCCCAGGGTCCTGGGATCGAGTCCCGCACTGGGCTCCTTGCTCAGCGGGGAGCCTGCTTCTCCCTCTGCTTGCCACTCCCCCTGCTTGTACTCTCGCTGTCTCTCACCTATGCTCTCTCTCTCTCTAGCAAATACATAAATAAAATCTTTTAAAAAAAATAGTAATGGGGATGTCACATATAGCACAAGGAATGTAGGCCATAATATTGTAATAACTTTGCATGGTGACAGACAATAACTGGACTTGCCATGGGGATCATTTCATAATGTATAAAGATATTAAAAAAAAACAAAAAAAGGAATCACTATAATGTATACCTAAAACTAACAGGATACTGTATGTCAATTATACTTCAATTAAAAAGGGGGTGGAGGATCAGAAGGGAAGGGAGGGAAAAATGAAACAAGATGAAACCAGAGAGGGAGACAAACCATAAGAAACTTTTTTTTTTTAAGATTTTGAGAGAGAGAGAATGAGAGAGAAAGAGAGCACATGAGAAGGGGGAGGGTCAGAGGGAGAAGCAGAGTCTCCGCTGAGCAGGGAGCCTGATGCGGGAGTCGATCCTGGGACTCCAGGATCATGACCTGAGCCGAAGGCAGTTGCCCAACCAACTGAGCCACCCAGGCGCCCCAGGAAACTCTTAATCTCAGGAAACAAACTGAGGGTTGCTGGAGTGGTGGGGCATGGGAGAGATGGGGTAGCTGGGTGATGGACATTGGGGAGGGTATGTGCTATGGTGAGTGCTGTGAATTGTGTAAGACTGTTGAATCACAGACCTGTATCCCTGAAACAAATAATACATTATATGTTAATAAAAAAAAAGAGAGAGGTCAGGAGGTATTGATAAAAGCAAAGGTCAGAGACAACCATAAGAGGAACAAACCAACAGTGTTCTAAATAATCAAGCTTATTGTAGTAAAATTCAGAATAATTATGTTGCCTTTAAAGATAATGGCTAGTGGGGCTCCTGGGTGGCTCAGACGGTTAAGCGGCTGCCTTCGGCTCAGGTCATGATCCCAGGGTCCTGGGATCGAGCCCCACATCGAGCCTGCTTCTCCCTTTCCCTGCCGCTCCCCCTGCTTGTACTCTCTGTCAAATTAGATAGATAGATAGATAGATAAAGAAAGAAAAAAAGAAAGAAAGATAGATAGATGATGGCTAGTGGAGGGGCAGCCTGGGTGGCTCAGTCGTTAAGCATCTGCCTTCGGCTCAGGTCACGTTCCTAGGGTCCTGGAATCGAGCCCTGCACTGGGCTCCCTGCTCAGCAGGCAGCCTGCTTCTCCCTCTCCCACTCCCCCTGCTTGTGTTCCCTCTCTAGCTGTCTCTCTCTCTGTCAAATAAATAAAATCTTAAAAAAAAAAAAAGATGATGGCTAGTGGAGATATTTTACAAGCATCTTAATTGTGACTAAAAACATTTACATGCAACTGGAGAACTCAGCTTGGAAAAGAAAAATGGATGATGAAAGATTAATGTAATGGCAAATTCTAATAAGCAAATTAACTTCTAAGCTGATGTGCTGTGGCTTCTGACCACCTCACCCAAAAGAGTGTATTTTTCATACACAAAAATAACGCTATATTTTATAGTCTGTGAAAACTCAAATATGACATATAATAGTCTCAAACATAACACATCTAAAACAAAAATCTTGATTTTTTTTTTTTCCTATTTAGACCTACTTCTCCAATCTTCCCTATCTCAGTTTATAGTACTACTATTAAGGTTAAGCAATAGGGTACTCCTTGTTTCTCTTTTCTATCTCATTATATTTAATTCAAAAGTAAATCCTACTGGCTCTACCTTCAAAATATATCCTCAGTCAACAAATAATTACATTGGCTCCTCTTCATTCAGGAACCAACAAAATGTTTCTTCGTAACACTACTTACTATTTGTTTATTGACCGTTCCTCCTAGGTAGAATATAAGCTCCATGAGAGGAATGATTTTGTTTTCTTACCACTCTTTCCCTGGCATCAAGAACACAGAGGCACTGTGGAATGAACATTGTCAATGCAAACTGAGATAGAAGAGGCAAGCCCATTTCCCCCACATCCACTACCCATTCTTTTTTTCTAAGGGGAAAAAAAGTCTTTGAACATGCAATTTAAATAAATGATCTTCAACCATGAAGCAAATAATCCTACAAGAAGACATCATAAAAGATTGATTCCTTACTCCTAACACAGTACTTCTAAATGGAAAAACCTGGTTTTCCACAATGAAGCAATTAGAAGTCAATGCAAATACATAGCTATTTTCATGGCAAATGAAAGATTTACCAATAACTAAGTCAATAGTTCCTTTGGAAGAAATCAATTCAGCACTATCAGCTGAAACTTAAAAAAAAAAAAAAAGACACCAAAACTTTCAAACAACAGTGAATTTTGTACAACACAAGGAAAACTACTACCTGTATTTTTAATAAGAGTATCTAGCTGGGATTGAGAATTTAACAATCTAATAAGAAGCGTATGATTAGGAAAAAAAACTCCACTTTAATAGCCTATATTATATGCTAATTTATCTAGCATTGTGTGAATTTGGGCAAGTCCTTTATAATGAAACAAAATTTTAAAAAATTAACAACAACAAAAAAACCAAATCAACCAGTCCCAAGTCATGAGAAGTTTTAGTCAAAAAAAGATGGGGCATGAGGTTGGCAAATGATTTAAGTCAGAAGTTTAAAGTCAGTTTAAAAACTTGAAAAAGTTGGTTTAATTGTTAATGTGTTAGGAACTGCTACTTGTACAGGAGGAAGTTATGATATCCAGTATGCAGTAATACATAATATCTTTGCCTAGTTATGTGAAGCACAGTATTCTCAATATGACAGATCTGATCTGATAAAACTTCCTGGATATTCAAATTCAAATGACAAGAGATTTTATTCTAAGAATGCAATTTCCAATTTTATAAATGTGATTCAGTGACAAAAATAGCATTTCATTAAAAAAAATCAACTCTGGGGGTGCCTGGGTGGCTCAGTCCCAGTTAAGCATCTGCCTTCAGCTCAGGTCATGATCCCGATCCTGGGATCGAGGCCCACATCAGGCTCTCTGCTCAGCGGGGAGTCTGCTTCTCCCTCTGCCCTTCCTTGTGCTCTCTCTCAAATAAATAAATAAATAAAATCTTAAAAAAAATTAACTCTGAAGTAATTCTTGATTAAGAGTTTCAATGCCTTGAAGGGAGGTAGGTGGGGGGATGGGTTAAATCGGTGATGAGGTAAGGAGTAGTACACTTGCTGTGATGAACACTTGGTAATGTATGGCATTACTGAATCACTATATTATACCCTGGAAAACTAATATTGCACTGTATGTTAACTAACTGGAATTTAAATAAAACCTTAAAAAAAAGTCTCAATGCCTTTAAACAGGAATGTCCAGAAACAGAACTCTAAAACACATAATTTTCTTCAGGTCCCTCAGAGATTCATGTCCATCCCAGACATGCCAACTACACTCACCCCATCCCAACATCCCCAAAAGTTTCAACCACTCCATCATCAACTCAAGTCCAAAATGTCATTATCTAAGTTATTCAAGCAGACTCTGGGTATGATAAATCATGGGGCAAAATTCCTTTCCACCTGTATAACTAGAAAACAACTTACCACTTCTAAAATACAGTGGTGGGACAGGCACAGGATAAGTTATGATGGAGTTTCCCATTCCAAAGGGGAGAAAATGGTAGAAAGAAAGGAGTCACTGGTACCAAACAATTTCAAAATCCAGAAGGTCAAATTCCATTAGTTTTCAAGACCTGGGAATACCCTGGCCTGTGGCTCTACCTTCTGGGCCATTATTCCTTTTTCTTGAAGGGAAGCACACGCTTGAAGCTGAGCAGTGCTATCAGCCTGTTTCCTACCTATAGAATTTTGGAAGTTCATTAGCCTTTCCTCAACCTGTCAGTCCAAACTAGCAGTGTTCTGCTGATATAACATTCTCAAAACCGTTCTAGGTCACCTGTGTCTGCCTTGAGGGTTCACACCTTTAGATAAGATGGTCCTACAAAGGACTTGATCTCTATTCAATCTCTATTCCTGGTTTTTGCTGAGATTACTGAGGAGATCCATGAGTCATGTGTATAATCTCTTCAGAAAGAACAAAAGGTTATCTAGCCAAGCTCTTGGCTTTCTCTCCAAACCACTTTCCTGACAATGAATCTCCTAACTTCAGTGTCTTCTGCAACCTGGATAGACTGAGAATCTCCCAAATCATCAAGTCCTGGATCTTTTTTGCTTTACAGTTCTTCCCACAATCTCACCCATTCCTCTCACATTTACTATGAGCCACAAGAAACCAGGCCACAACTTCAATACTTCAGAAATCTCCTCAGCTAAATATCCAACTTCACTGCTTACGTGTTCTCCTTTCTATATAAATGTAGGACACAATTCAGCTAGGCTTTCTGGCACTATATAACAAATATCTCCTTTCCTTCATTTTCTAATAATATGTTCATTTCCCTCTGACTCCTTCAACATTCCTATTTCTACCAACATACTGTTTATGATGGTACATTATTCTCTAAAATGATACAGTTTTCTCTCCCATGCTCCTAACTTTATTCTGAGCCCTCACCAGCAGTGCCTTTAAAGTCTGTATTTCTACCAACCATCTATTCAAGGTAGTCTATGCTCTTTCTATCATGTGCCTCAAAATTCTTCTAGTTTCTACCCATTACCCATTTCCAAAGACATTTCTACAGTTTTAGTTATTTGTTACAGTAGCACCCCACTTCCTGATATGAAAATCCATATTAGTTTCTATGGCTGCTATAACAAACTACCACAAACTTGGAGGCTTAAAACAATAGAGACTTATTCTATCACAGCCTAGAGGCAAAGTCTAAAATCACTATCACTGAGCTAAAATCAAAGTGTCAACAGGGCCACATTCCCTCCAGAGACTCCAGTGGAGTCTGTTTCTTGCTTCTTCTAAGTACACTTGCTGTGATGGTGGCTACCAGCATTCCTTGGCTTGTGGTCACATCACTCTGCCTCTGCTTCTTGAGGGGCCATAATTCAGCCTGCCCCAGATGCATACTCTTTAATGCCTCTCTTTGCCTTCACCCTCTTTTGGTTCATTTGTTTCAAAGAGTTTTATGTGATCAGCTTAATTGTCCATGTTCTTAAGGAAATATATTAGCAAAATCTGTGGGATTAGAAATGCAGCAAGAGAAATTTAAATAGGCAAATTCTATGTGAAGAAAAAGTAGAAAATTTAGCTATTGCCCTCCGTCTTATTTAACTTCTGGGAAATGAAGTAATTTTCACGTCCATAATAAAAAAACAGAAGTTGGTAAACAAAATACAACTCCGATCGTAAAAGTAAAGGGTTTTTAGAGAAGGTCCACTCAGGAAATAGATCAGGCCAAGGATCATGATCAAAGGTTACCTGCAGTGACAGGCAGGCAATCACCTCCATAACTAAAGACAATACATGGTTTTAAAGCCACTATATAACAGTTTCTCTCCTCCCTCAAGCCTTTAAATTTCAAAACCTGTTTTATAGTCAAATGGAAAGTAGAGTTAAAGATAAATTTATTATTGTTCTTACCTCTACACAGTCAAAATTCTCATCAACTTTAGATGCATATTCAACACGGAACATTGTTGACAAGCTACCAGCAATATAGTATAACAGGATCTTCAAACCCTTGTAACCAAAAGCAGTTTCACTGAAAAGGAAAAAATATCAGTAATCTGAGACCCCAGAAAGATTCTTTGTAAAGTCATTACAAAGTATTAGACCTACATATAAACAAGCTTAACTTTATGGGTAGTTTCAAGATTTTAAACCATACCTATTTTAAAAAGAAACAAACACTTGTAACGAAACTGTGCCTCAGCTTTCCTCATTTATAAAATAAGAGAGGCGTGCCTGGCTGGCTCAGCTGGTAGAGCATGTGACTCTTGATCTCAGGGTTGTGAGTTAGAGCCCCACCTTGAGTGGAGAGATTACATAAAAATAAAATCTTTAAAAAATAAAAAATAAAGTAAGAATAATAGCATCTACCTCAGGGACGTTGTTTGGGTTACATGAGCAAGTTAATACCTATAAACTGCTTATAATGTTGACCAGCACATTATACAAGTATGTAATAAATGTAATATATCATTGCACCTGCTTCTATTACTAGTACCAGAAGGCATTTCAAATCAGACACGAGTGGTATTTAAACTGGTACCTCGCTAGGCAAGCAGCTAAGATGTAGCTTTGGCCCAGTCTTTCCTCCAGTTTGCTTCCATCATCAACATCCAGAGCTGCTGAAAGTGGTGAAAGCATCTAATTACATCACCCTCTGAACTCAGAAAGCAGATCTGGAGCTGCTGTTATTTTTCCAGCCCTGCTTCCTGCAATCTACCTACACCTTGATATTCTCTTCTCTGGCTTAAAAAGAGTCTTCTAAAATGTGAATCTAAAATATCCAGAATAGGTAAAGCTATAGAGACAGAAGGTAGTTTAGTGATTGCTAGGGCTGGGGAGATTAAGGGAGGAAAAAGAGAATGACTTCTAACTGGTTATGGGAATTTTGGTGGGAATGACAAGATGTTCTGAAATTGACTGTAATGACTGCACAACACAATATACTAAAAATCATTGAACTGTATACTTTAAATAGATGAATTATATGGCAAATTACATCTCACATCTCAATAAAGCTTCTTTTTTTTTTTTTTTAAGTGAATTCTGAAGAGGAGTGCCTGAAAGGAGTAGTGTCATTTACAGATTTCTGTCTAGGCATAAAATAAAACATAAGCAGTGTCCATTCCAGGACTCTGAAAGTTATGTGCATAAAAAGGAATGGCAATGATAAGTAGGATTAAGACCAATGTCATACCTGAGTCATAAAATACAGGGTTATGATTATGTGACTGTCATCTGTCCACCTTAGGAGTATGCAAGCATTTTTAATGACATGTGAAACAGAATGAATGTACAAAATACCACTGAGAAGCATTATCTGTAAGACCAGAGTCTATGCACCTAAGGAAGAGATTTTAAATAGCAAGAAGGGGAAAGGAATAAAATAAATAGCTCCTTAATGATAGAAATCCCAAAAGAAAATGTTCTTATCTTTATAATAAAATAAAACCTATTTAAAATACAAAAGGTTCAAATTTGGCATGAATCAATATGTAATAAAATATAATTATTAATATTTAAAAGCACATAAAATGCCCAATCTGATACATTAATAATGAAAAATTCTGAGGAAATTTGTCCCATGGAGAGACATTTGTCAACTTCAAAACACATTCAATAAATATGTGAACAATGCTGAAATAACACGTAGGTAAAATCGCCACGAAGGGCAGCATTTTAAATGTCAACTGTGTCAAAACACTCTTTCCTACTACAACAAAGCAGGGTTCCTTGGGAAAATGGCTAACTCCAGAACTAGTAGAAAAAGTGTAAGATGAATGAACACCTTATTGTATTCAAAAGTAAAGTGTCCCCCAAATAATGATGATATATCAAAAGGATTCAAAAACTGGTTTGAAATGGGATAATTTGAGCATCATAATTAATAACAGTAGCAGATTATGACCCCTTGGATTAAAAAAGATTCTGAGTCTATTCTGATATAAACAAAGAAATACATAAGGGGAAAAAGAGACGCTCTTCCTTATAGAATGCCAACTAATAAATGTAGAAGGTATGACAGAGTTAGAAAAATCACCATTTTACAATCACAGTAAAAGCTTCAAGCAAGAATCTTCAGTGGATTTAAAACTACTGGATGAAAGTCTGACGGGAAACAGGATCTTTTCAGTCTCAAGAGTATCTCCCCACAGATTACATAATAAAGGCGAAAACCTTATAGTGGAGAAAGCTGACAGACACCTCTAAACTAAGTGACCCAAGTTAACAAACAATGGGACAAACTGACGTTATGGACTTTCTGATTATGACAGACTGAGATGGACACACACAACTTCTGTGGTAATATAAAAATGTATATTATCGGGGTGTCTGGGTGGCTCAGTCGTTAAGCGTCTGCTTTCAGCTCAGGTAATGATCCAGGGTCCTGGGATCAAGCCCCACATCGGGCTCCCTGCTCAGTGGGAAGCCTGCTTCTCCCTCTCCCACTCCCCATGCTTGTGTTCTCTCTCTCGCGGTCTCTGTCAAATAAATAAATAAAAATCTTAAAAAAAAAGTACATTATCTGAATTTAATCATGAAGAAACAAACTAATGCAAAATGAAGGTTTATAAAACTAACCTATACCCTACGAAAATGTCTATGTCACGAAAAACAAAGAAAGGCTGAGGAACTGTTTCAGATTAAAGGAGACCAAAGAGATATGACAACTAAATGCAATATGTGGGGTGCCTAGGTGGCTCAGTCAGTTAAGAGTCTGCCTTGGACTGAGGTCATGATCCCAGGGTCCTGGGATGGAGCCCCATATCGGGCTCTCTGCTCAGCAGGGAGACTGCTTCTCCCTCTCCCTGCTGCTCCCCCTGCTTATACTCTCTCTCTGTGTCAAATAAATAAATAAAATCTTAAAAAAAAAATAAAAATTAAATAAATGCAATATATGACTCTAGATTGGATTCAGAATAAGGAAAATTGTTATGAAAGAATTACTGGAAACCAAGTGGCAAAATTTGAAATGTGGACTGTATCTTAGAAAATAGTACTACAGCAGTGTTAAATTTCCTCAATTTTGATAATTATAGGGTTACTGTCCTTGTTTTTAGGACATACATACTAAAGAATTTAGGAGTAAGGGATCAAGATATATCTGCAAACAACTCTCAAATGGTTCAACAACATACCAATATATCTATCTATATAGGAGAGAATGATTAAGGTAAATAGAACTAAATGCTAACAAGTGGTGAATCTAAATAAAGGATATACAGAGTACTATTCTTTTTCTCCTTTGAATCAATTAACATACAGTGTACTATTAGTTTCAGAGGTAGAGTTTTAATGATTCATCAGCTGCATATACACCCAGTGCTTACATCAAGTGCCCATACTATTCTTATAACTTTCTGCAAATAAGTTTCACAATCAAAAGTTTAAAAAAATGGTAAATGACTATTCTAATAATGTAATGAAGCTACAGGAAATTAAGGGATTGTGCTGAATATCCCAGGACATATCTATAATGTTGCTTTTAAAAATGAATTTCTCGGGGTGCCTGGGCGGCTCAGTCGGTTCAGCGTCTGCCTTAGGCTCAGGTCATGATTCCAGGGTTCTGGGATCAAGCCCTGCATCTGGCTCCCTGCTCCGCAGGGGGCCTGCTTCTCTCTCTGCCTCTGCCTGCAGCCCCCCTGCTTGTGTTCTCTCTGTCAAATAAATAAAGTTTTTAAAAATAAAAAATAAAAATAAATGTTTTTTAACGGCCTATTAGTTGTCATAGAAGAACAACTTAAGCTTTCTAGCTTCAGGAGAGTCTATTCTGTACTAAGAGCAGTATAGCAAAGGAGCAGGAAGAAAAAGTAGTAATTATGAAGATGAGCTTCATAGACAGATTGCCTGAATCTGAACTCTGGTCATTCACATGTCCTTAAGCAGCTATTCAATTCCACCAATGTACAATGTAATGGATGATAATACCATCGCTAAGATGGTTGTGAGAATTAAATGAGGTAATGTATCCACAGCACTACATGATAGGTATGATACAGTAAACTGGTGTTTCAATGTCAAAAATGCATTCTAATGTATATTTTAAAATAAATTACATAAACAACAGCAAAGAAAGTAAAGTCTGTTTTCTAGATCTTAAAAAAAAAATTTTTTTTTTTTTTTTTTTGGCCACACTAATTTGGCAAAGTTACTTACTCATCCCCAAAGAGTTGATGGGTATATTCAGGAAAGAAAGTTCTAATGTCATTCTCAAGATCTTCAGGAAAACGAACTGTTTAAAAGAATAAAAAATACAGAGATATTAAAGACACTAAATTAAAGATATTAAAGGTGACAGGTATTTCCATTTCAAGAATTTCACTATAACTAGGATACAGCCAACATCTTTCTTACTTAAAATGTCACTTTTCCATTATATGATTTACACTGGATTCTCATGAGACAAGTGAACAATGAAAATTAGAATATCACTTTGAGTGCTTCAGTGTCAAAACCTTACTGATTCTAAGAATTAGAAAACTAGGTATGACAAAGGCATCTGATTTAGTTTTTATTTTTCTTTATGTTTATATACAATGCAAAGAGTAAAAGAAAACAAAACCAAAAAAGACACTCTGAGATAAGAAAAGCTACAGCATCAAAAAAACTAAAAAAGAATGTTACAGGAAACATTCTGAGAATAACAGTAATCTGAGTTTTGAGGAGGCCTTTATCATTACATCATTCTCTATCAATGCAAGATGATATTCATGTTATTCCTAGGTTTGGGTTTTTGTTTTGCTATTAAAAATAACACTGCAATGGCATCCTTATATATGCTTTACTGTACTCTTACATACAGTACATAAAGGATAAATTCCTGGCAGTACAAATGTTGAGTAAAAGTACTGAATTATTTTTATAAATACTGCTTAAGTGCCCTCTAAAAATTTTAACAGGGGCGGCTGGGTGGCTCAGTCGGTTGAGCGTCTGCCTTCGCTCAGGTCATGATCCCAGGGTCTTGGGATCGAGCCCCGCATCGGGGTCTCTGCTCAGCAGAGAGCCCGCTTCTCCCTTTCCCTCTGCCTGCCCCCTCTGCCTACCTGTACTCTCTGTCAAATAAACAGATAAAAAATATCTTTAAAAAAATATTTTAACAGTTTATATACCCACTAGCAGCTACTTAAACTCCTTTGCTTCCCATATTCTTGAGAATATTCTGTACCCTCAACTTTAATTTCTACGAATTAAAGATGGAAATGGGTACCCTGTTATTTTATTTGCATTTATTGAGTTCTGATACTATTGGACATTTCCCCAATATAATTTATCTTATGCAGAAAAAAACCTTACCCTCCCCCACCAAATTCTTTAAACTGAAGAATGAAAAGTTGTAGATGAAAAATTTCCAACACTGTCCTCCTAGAACAGGTTATTCACAGGGTGCCAAAGTATCATCCAGCAGATTAATGATTTACAGAAGAAAAGGTATCTTTTCACTGTAGAGATCTGGCAGTTACCACTTGTCCAAGTAATCTAACTTAAAATCACTCATTACAGGATAGACCAACATTGTATGTCTCCTGATTCAATGCAATTTAACATATACAGCCATCATTTATGAAACATTTTCTTAACAAAAATGTTTATCCTAGCTCTAATCCAGCTTTAAATCTTCCAATTTACAAGAAATATAGAGGACAGGGTAACAAGTTAAATACTACCAAAAGAAAACAGACAAATCCAGAATGTAGATTTGTTTATTAATTCTACTCAATAACTTTACTCTCCCAAATAAATCAATGGTATGGGGGAAAAAATTCCATGTTGGGGGGAAGGACTGTTCTTTTTTTTTTTTAATTCTTTTTTTATTTTTTTCTTTTTAATTTTATTGTTATGTTAGTCACCATACATTACATCATTAGTTTTTGATGTAGTGTTCCATGATTCATTGTTTGTGTATAACACCCAGTGCTCCATTCAGTACGTGCCCTCTTTAATACCCATCACCAGGCTCACCCATCCCTCCACACCCCCTCCCCTCTAGAACCCTCAGTTTGTTTCTCGGAGTCCATAGTCTCTCATGGTTCGTCTTCCCCTCCAATTCTCCCCCTTTATTTTTCCCTTCCTACTATTTTCTTTTCTTTTTTTTTTAACATAATGTATTATTTGTTTCAGAGGTACAAGTCTGATTCATCAGTCTTACACAATTCACAGCGCTCACCATAGCACATACCCTCCCCAATGCCCATCATCTAGCCACCCCATCCCTCCCACCCCCCACCACTCCAGCAACCCTCAGTTTGTTTCCTGATATTAAGAATGGAAGGACTGGTTCTGAATTAAAAGAGATTAAAGAAACATTACAGCCAAACATGATGCATGATCCTTGACTGAATTCTGGGTTAAATAACTTTTACTAAAAAGCTACCGAATTCTTTCAAGGACAACCAGGGAAACCAGAAAATTATACGATATTAAAGAATTACCATTAATTTTCATAGGTATGATAATGGAATTATGGTTATATAGGAATATTCACATATTAGGACTGTCATGATGTTCAGAAATCTACTTTTCGGGTGCCTGCGTGGCGCCATCAATTAAGCATCCAACTCTTGGTTTCAGTTTGGGTTGTGATCTTGGGGTCATGAGATTGAGCCCTGAGTCGGGCTCCGAGTCTGGTGCAGAGTCTACTTGGGACTTCCTCTCCCTCCTCCCCGTTTGAGCGTGCACACACGCGTGCTCTCTCTCTAATAAATAAATCTTTTTAAAAAATCTACTTTCAAATAATTCGGTAAAAGTATATATTAAAGCAAATATGACAAAATATTAATTGTTGAATTTAGGTACTGGATATATAGGTTAAGTATTGTTCTATTTTCTCAACTCTTCTGTGTTAACAAATTTTCATAATGAAAACTGAAATTGAAAAAAGCCCTGGGCAAATACAGCAAAATGTTAAGACATGAAAAGCTAAGTGATGAGATAATGATATTCATTAGCTTGCTCTATGTTTTTTGTATGTAATACTACACAATAAAAAAATAAAACAATCCAATATGTCTAGACTCATTAACCTCCAAAATTTCCCACTACTGAATCTCTAATATTTAAAAATATTTGGAAGTCTCTAGAAATTATTAAAAATAAATTTCAGGGGTGCCTGGGTGGCTCAGTTGTTAAGCATCTGCCTTCAGCTCAGGTCATGATCCCAGGGTCCTGGGATCGAGACCCACACTGGGCTCCCTGCTTGGAGGGAAGCCTGCTTCTCCCTCTCCCACTCCCCTTGCTTGTGTTCCCTCTCGCTGTCTCTGTCAAATAAATAAATAAAATCTTTAAAAAAAATTAATTTCAGGGTGCCTGGGTGGCTCAGTTGGTTAAGCGACTGCCTTCGGCTCAGGTCATGATCCTGGAGTCCCGGGATCGAGTCCCACATCGGGCTCCCTGCTCAGCAGGGAGTCTGCTTCTCCCTCTGACCCTCTTCCCTCTCATGCTCTCTATCTCTCATTCTCTCTCTCTCAAATAAATAAAATCTTAAAAAAATTAATTTCAAACTACTGCTTCTAATATAATATATAGCACTTTGGTAGTGATGAGAGACACAAGAGAAAAATGTAACAAGTGTCAAAAATGTAGTTATGATAACTATTTCTATAATTTGGATTGGCCTTCTTCCAATATACCTGTCATCTAAACTATTAAGGTTTTACTATTTCAGCATGAAATTTAGTCCACAGGTAACAGTAACTAAAAGAAAGAGAAAGCAAAGTGATGAGTCTTTTAGTTGAAGAATCAAATAGCTTAAGGCAAATATATAGTTAAATATTTATTGTTTGGATTTGATTAGATTTGGGTGAGAGAATCTAAGAGAAATTCTTAAAAACCAACACTATGTACTTTACAAAGGATTCTTTTAGTATCGAATAAATGAAGTTTTTATATTAGTCATTGTATTACATGAAAACTGTTTGCTGTACTACGTTTAGCCACACTGAGCAGATCCCTAAAAAGTTGCCCCCAAATTCCTCGGATTACACATTGAGAAGACATCCGGGGTTATACTTTATAGAGATCAGCCTAAAAGTTATCTCCTCAAAAAGGGTCTTTAAGATAAAAAGTCCTAGGCCTAGACAAAAGGAACCAACAATTAGTGCTAGGAGGTTAGTATTTCTAACAGATAAGAAACAAAGATGAATTTTCTACTCTTAGTAAAAACAAACAAACAAAAAACCCTTGGGGGCGCCTGGCTGGCTCAGTGGGGAGAACATATGACTTCTAATCTTGGGGTCATGAGTTCAAGCCCCACATCATTAGGTGTAGAGCTTACTTAAAAAAACAAAAACAAAAAAAACCTCAATATTTACATAAGTGTAGTAATTACCATAAAAGAAATGAAACCACATCTCTGTATTTGTCTCTTCTGGACATTTCACATAAATGGAATCATACAATATGTGCCTTTTGTGTCTGGCTTCTTTTTTCTTTTTCTTTTCTTTTTTTTTTTTTTTAAAAGTAGGCTCCACACCCAGCATGGAGCCCAGTACAGGGCTTGAACTCACGACCCTGAAATCAAGAGTCAAGACACTTAACCGGTCCCCCAGGTACCCCATGTCTGGCTTCTTTCACTTAATAGGTTCATCCATGTGATAGCATGTACCATTAGTTCATTCCTTTTTGTGGTTGAATAATATTCTACTATATGGATATACAATAATTTGCTTATCCAGTCCTCGGTTAATGGACATTTAGGATGTTTCCATTTTGGGGTTATTATGAATAATGCTGCTATGAATGTTCCTGAACAAGTTTTTGTGTGAACAGTGTTGTATGCCAACACAGGACATATTCATAAGAAGGAGTCACACACAGTGTTATTAACCATATCATTAGTTTTCACTTGAACATTTACTGTGTACGAGGCAATTTGCTAAGGATTTTATAAACATTGTAGTTAAACCCCACAAGAACTATAGAAGGTAGGTATTATTACCTCCGTTTTCTAGATGAAAAATGCAAAAAAGACTAATTTGCTCACGGCCACAAAATAAGTAGTGGGCTTAAGGCTGAATCAATCAGACATATATACATGTAGATGAGAACATGTATAAAGTGTGAACTCTCCTGGATATCACAAACATTAAATATTTTTAAGTCTTTACAATGCAGTTATGTCAGTAAAGCAAGAGAGCAAGCAAGCAACCCCAAAATGATTAAATAAATTACATAAATGAAAGAGTTTCAATATAAATATTAAACATAATGCTATTGAGAAATATTTGGTGACAGAAAAATGTTTATGATGCATTTAGGTGAACAGAATATGACAATGTAACCTCAATTTTATAAAAGAGAAATAACATAAGTGAATATATAATTTAAAAAACTAGAAGGAATTATCCCAAATTATAATACAGAAGTACTATAGTTATTCTGAGTGATAAAATTATGGGTAATTTTTATTTCTTATATTCTTATACACTTCCCAAAATTTCTGCAAAATATGTATTATTCCAACAGAGGAATATACAATATAAAAAACTGTAATAATTTAAAATAAGCACTAAAATTTTTCTTTTCAGGAAAACCTCTCACATTTTTGGAGAAAAATGGAAGATCAGGGCCCAGAATACTAAATGGCACCTTATCGCCAACACAGATCATTAAGACTTAAAATGAATCTTCTATTTGAATACAAATCCTATTGTTTCCACTCCTATATATAGTTCCTATATTTCCTAGTTCTCAGAATCACTTCGGTAATTTCAGGAGGGACAAAATGTGTAAAAGAAGATGCATTCTACACTGTATGTTAACTAACTGGAATTTAAATAAAGACTTGAAAAAAAAGATACATTCTACGTGTCTTTTTTTTTTTGACAGAGATAGAGCGAGAGAGGGAACACAAGCAGGGGGGAGTGGGAGAGGGAGAAGCAGGCTTCCCGCGGAGCAGGGAACCCGATGCGGGGTTTGATCCCAGGACCCTGGGATCATGACCTGAGCCGAAGGCAGACGCTTAACGACTGAGCCACCCAGGCGCCCCACATTCTACATGTCTTATTAGCCCAAAACATAATTAGGAAATCACCAAGGCACGTTAATTTAATCAGTTTTGAAGTTTAATAATGCTTAAGCATTTAACATATGTACGATCCATTGATAGGTGCTCATAATGCAGATATAAATGGGTTCCAGTTCTCAAGCAGCTTCAGAGATGCTGCTACATATTCCTCATAATATCTAAATGTACTCGGGACTATATCTTAGTTTATTCACACTCCTGTGTTCTTTTTTTTCTTTTAAAGATTTATCTATTTGAGAGAGAGAGAGAGAGAGAGAGAATGAGTGGGAGGGGCAGAGGGACAGGGAGAGAGAAGCTCAAGCAGACTCTGCTCTGAGCACAGAGCAGGGCTCAATCCCACAACCATGAGATCACGACCTGAGCCAAAACCAAGAGTCGGACACTCACCCAACTGCACCACCCAGGCACCCCTTACTCCTGTGTCCTTTAAACAACTGAAATCTTAGTGTTTGGGCCAATACATACTTTCCTGACTATGTTAAAGTAAGTTTAAGGACATATTCATAAGAAGCAAAGTAAGTTTAGTTACATTATTTTAAAATGCAGGGGTGAAGGCAGGGCCCAGTAACGCTCCTGGGAACATTCCCATCAGCTCCACCAGCCTGCAACATTAGAGGTCTTAACGTTACAATATACCTTAGAAACCATCCTAATTAATCCCATCATAGTCTTTATTCCAGCAAACTTTAGTCAAGTTCCTAGGTTATCCCTTTTTACCTGGATTCTCATCCCTATACAGTAGCATAAAACTACTAATCTAATGCCAATTCCCACCCCACTCCAACTCCCTGTGACTACTGTGAAACACACAGGTCCATTATCACCAAAATTCTCCATATGCCCAACCTCTTCCTTGAATCTTCTCCCATACCTTTCACCCTGACAGTCACGGACAAACCTGGCACTCCCTCAAGACACTGCTTCTCTTACAGCCCTCTCAAGCAGTGGCTGCTTTCTCCTTATACCGCTAGGACGAATTGTTCTTCTAACTCCTCACTGCTCGTTTTAGGCCAATGTCCTTCTCCTCACACCTTAAGAACAATCAGCTTTGATGCTAATGCCCAATCTTTCCCTCATTCTTTGAAGAATTTAGTTTCTGGCTTACTGTCACTCTTTCAAACATTATAACTGACTTAAATCTTGGTGACTTTAAAAACTCATGAAAATTAATCTCTGACCCAGCCTTTCAGTTTCTTGATTCCTTCTCCAAGAATCTTTTTACTGTAACATTCCCATGACATACCCTAGCTCTTATCATTATCAATAACTATACCCCCTTTTTTTTTAAAGATTTTATTTATTTGACAGAGAGAGACACAGCGAGAGAGGGAACACAAGCAGGGGGAGTGGGAGAGGGAGAACAGGCTTCCCATGGAGTGGGGGGAGCCCGATGTGGGACTCGATCCCAGGACCCTGGGATCACGACCTGAGCCAAAGGCAGACGCTTAATGACTGAGCCACCCAGGCGCCCTAACTATACCCTTTTAATTTCCACGTCAAACATTGTACAATCTTACCACTACCTCTTCCTAGCTTACTTCCTGTGATACCGTAATTCTAACAATTCTTCAACCCCCACCAGGACTTACAATGTATTGATTAGGACACAATTTTTGCTGCCCCTCACCGCCTCCGTATCCTTACTTTCCTCCCTCCCTTTCCAGTGTAGAGTTCCACGGCCAATCAATACTATCACTCCTTCATAAACAACCTCAACTCCTCTGCTCCAATCTTTGTCATGCCAGCCTAAAAGACCATTCTAGTTAAATCTGACTATATGCCCACTTTTTGCTATATCCTTGCATCTGCATGTGGCTGACCTCGATTTTACATTCATGAGTACTAACTTGAAGTGGACCCTTTGTGCTATCTGACAATCATACCATAGTTCTGAAGTCTACTCACTCCTCCTGCTTGACAAGATGACTATTTCCTCAAACCTCCAACATCTTCTAGAATCACATTCTCACCTGATAACCTTTCTTCTTGTTTCACTTAGGAAGCAAGCATTCATAAGAGAACCTGCACAGACTGCCACCTTTACAGCTTCACTCCCATAGATCTTCCCTTCATTAAACTGACAGAGAAATTCTCCATGCTCCCATCTAAGGCTAATCCCTCCACTGATACTCTCAAGAATATTTTCTCATATTTTCAAGGATATCACTCCACAAATATTCCCTATTCTTTTCCTGGATCATTTTTTCCTTCTCTGACAGATCATAGGCATCAGCATATAGACATGCTGTTATTTCTCCCATGCTTAAGTAACTCTTGTTGCAATATTCCTATCTGAAAAAGCAGTCTTCAATGTAAGGAAAGATGAGTTAAAGTGGGGACAGAGATAAAGAGATCCTTTTATTACCAGAGATAAAGAAGTAACATTTTATAATGCTTAACAGGTCAATTCATTAAGAAGACTCAAGTCTACATCTGTATGCACCTAATACCAGACCTTCAAAATATATGAAGCATAACTATACCTCAATTTAAAAAAAAAGAAAAAAAATACACGAAGCAAAAGCTGACAACTGAAGAAACAGACAAATCCACAATTATTGTTGGAGATTTCAACAGACCTCTCTCAACTTCTGAAAGAATAAGTCAATAAAAATCAGCAAAAATATACAAGACTTGAATAACACTATTAAGCCAATTGACATTTATACAACCCTATATAAAACTGCAGAATATAAGTTATCTTCCAGCATACCTGGGACATTCACCAAAATAGATATGTGCTAACCTATAAAACAAGTCTCAAATTTAAAAAGACTGAAATAATCTGACCTTGATAGAATTAAAATAGAAATCAGTTTAAGATAGCTAGAAAAGCCCGAAATATTTGGAAATTAAGCAACACTTTTCTGTATAAGCCCATAGATCGAAAAAGAATAAGAATACTTTCAACTGAACAATAATAAAAACACAACATAACAGAATTGGTGGTATGCAATTAATTAGTATTCAGAGGTAAATTTATAATTTTAATGCTAATATTATAAAAAGAAAGTTTAAAACCAATTATTTAAGCATTTACCTTAAGAAGGGAGATTTCTTAAGAGCAAGTTAAAGTAGGAATAATAAAGAATAATAAAGGAAATTATAAAGATTAAGAGTAGGAAATAAACAATAAGCAATAGAAAAAACAATTATTGAAAAGACCAATAAGATCGATAAACTGATAGACAGACTCATCAAGAAAAAAGAGACAAAATACATACTACCAGTATCCCGGAGAAAGGATTGGATATTCTACAGTCCTTGATAGGGTAATAAGGGAATAATATGAACTTCAGTCAGACAAGAAAGTTAGATAAAATGGACAATTTCCTTAAAAGACAAAAATTACCAAAACTGACACAAGAAGAAACACCAAATCAGAATAGTACTAAATCTATTAATTAGATTTGTAGTTAAAAACCTTCTAACAAAGAAAACTCAAGGCACACAAAGCTTCACTGGTAAATTTTATTTTTTTATTTTTATTTATTTATTATTTATTTATTTATTTTAAAGATTTTATTTATTTATTCATGAGAGACAGAGAGAGAGGGGGGCAGAGGGAGAAGCAGGCTCCCAAGGAGCAGTGAGCCCGATGCCGGACTTGATCCCAGGACCCCGGGATCACGACCGGAGCCGAAGGCAGACGCTTAACTGAATGGCTCAGATGGTTTTAACAAACATTTAAAAAAGAAATAATATCAATCTTATGGAAACTCTTTTTAGCAAATAGAGAACAGTTCCCAACTCATTTAATAAGCCCAGCAAAATCCAATAAGGCCAACTAATCAAACTAAGACATAGAAAAAAAGATTACATTAAATCTGTAAATGAATGTGGGCAAAACTGTTGTCTTAATAACAGTGAGCCCTTCAATCTATGATTTTTAAAACTGACAACACCAAACATTCATGAGGATGTGGAGCAACCAGAATTATAACACATTCTTGGTATGAATATAAATGTACTTGGGAAATCAGTCTGGCAAGTATCTCATAAAGCTAAATGTAAAACTACCCTATGACACAGCAAATCCACTTCTAGGAATTTATCCAAAAAAAAAAATCATATGTCCACAAAAAGACTTGTACAGGAACATTCTTGGCAGAGTTATTTATAACAGCCAAAAATCAGAAAAACCAAAATGTCTATTAACTGATGAAGAGTGATATATCCAACAATGGAACAGTATTCAGCAATAAATAGGAATGAACCCCTGATATAGGCAACAAAGGATGCACCTCAAAAACATGCTGACTGAACTAGGCCAGTCACAGAGTATATATACATAACTACATTGAAATAAGGTTCTAAAAGAGGCGAAACTAATTTGGGTGAAAGAAATCAGAACAGTAACACCTTACAGGGACCTGGGAATGAAAGGAAAGGAGCAGGGTTGCCTGGGTGGTGCAGTCAGTTAAGAGTCCAACTCTTGGTTTCAGCTCAGATCATGATCTTGGGGTCCTGAGATCAAGCCACGTGTCAGGCTCTGTGCTCAGCTCAG
The DNA here is from genome assembly GCF_009762305.2 of Zalophus californianus. NCBI lineage: Eukaryota > Metazoa > Chordata > Mammalia > Carnivora > Otariidae > Zalophus > Zalophus californianus. The sequence continues at coordinate 135,320,803 of NC_045597.1, read as the reverse complement.
CTCAGAGTCTGCTTAAGATTCTCTCTTCCTCTTCCTCTGCCCCCCCATCGTGTGTGTGCATTCTCTCTCTCTCAAATAAATAAATAAATCTTCAGAGGTGGAAAAAAGGGAAGGCACAAAGTTCTGTCCACTGAGAAAGCCCACTCTCATTAATGTTAGAACACTAATGGCAACAAGCTCACCTGCTCTCACCCAGCACATCTTGGCTTCAAAATGATATTTTCCTCTTAAAACAAAAACAAAAACAAAAACAAACCAACAAGGCTCCTTGCAGAAATGGCTGATTCCAGAGCTGTGGCAGAGATAACAGATGAGCCTGGAATATTTTGTTCCAGAAAGTAATCAAAGAATGAAGTAATCAAATAAGGAGGAGGACATGTAAAAACACAGAAGCCAGCATGAACTGGGCTCCCACCGGCCAAATCAGGGACAATATAAGGACCAAAATAAATTATAGGAACAGATTATAATCCACTCAATAAAATGGGAACTAAATAAATGAATTGGAAGTTTAATGAAAAACTGACAGGTGCTGTAAGATCTGCACATCACTTCTATGATATCCCTACCAAAGATACAGAACCTGAAATAACCATGAGCAAACATCAGATAAACCCAAACTGAGGGACATTCTACAAAATAACTGGTCTGCCATCTTCAAAGGTGTCAAGGTCATGAAAGTCGAGAAAAGGTTCCAGTCTGAAGGGGACAAAAGAAACAAGGCAACCAGATGTAAGCCCTGATCCTAATTAAACTGGATCCCTTTGCTATAAAGGGTCTTTGGGGACAAGTGGGAAAATTTAAAGAGTCTGAGAATTAAATGGTGATAATGTATTGATATTAATTTTCTAATTTTGATGATTATATTCTGGCCATGTATACTAATGTTCTTGTTCACAGTAAACATACATTAAAGAGTATGTGGTGATGGTTCATCAAGTCAGCAATTTATTCCCAAATAGTTCAGGGAAAAAAGGTCTTTGTATTTTTACATTTCCAACTTTTCTGTAAGTGTGCAATTGTTTCAAAAACAAAACAAAACAAAGAGGAATGCCGCCCACCAGATCTGTTGCATGTCTCAATCTCCCAAAAATTGGGTTTTAAATTCAATCCCCCCCAGAGCAGCTATTTGTGGAGGGGGGAGACCTCAAACCTCACTGAATCATGTACTTAGTGTGCATTTCATTGTATGTAAATTGTACATCCCTTTTTAAAAAGCAAAAATAAAGTCATCTAACTTTATCCTGTGTCTTCCTCTAGCTGCCCATTTCTCAACTCCACTTCTGAGCAAAACTTCAAAAACAGTCTATACTCCATTTTTAATTTCTCTCCTCTTAATTTCTCTTAAATTACTTTTTAAAAGTAGATCCTATGACTCCATCACTTCTCTCGTTAAAAAAAAAACACCAAATCAATCACTAAATCCGAAGAGCCCTTATGTTATGCGAACTACCAGCAACGCCTGACATAGTTAACTACCTCCTCCTCCTTCAAACACTTTCATCATTTGGCTTCCAGACACGTCATCCTCCCAAGCTATCCTTCTCAGTCACAGTGGCTTCCTTAATGTTCCTTGAACACAGCCAGCACATTCTGCCCTTGCCATTCTTCTGCGTGTTAACACTCTTCCTTGAGCTATCTACACTGCTCACAGATTCATTTCTTTTTTTATCTACTCAAATGTCACCTTAGCAGGACCTAATCACCCTGTATTTTCTCCATAACACTAATCACTATCTTTCATGTATTTATGTCTGTTTCTCATAATCAGAATGTAAGCTCCATGAAGACAAGAACTGCTCTATTTGTATCTGTATACTGCTCTATCTCCAGTGCCCAGATAAATGCCTGCCATATGAGTATGGCTAAATAAGTATTTGGCAAATGGTGAATGCACTTAAAATATAAAGACTATCTCAGCAGAACTAACAATATACTTTATTTTAAAAACAGGTTATATGGCTTTTTAGGAGAATTTAAAACAGAGTACACGGAGACTGAAAGGTTAGGGAAAATAAAACACACGTTAGTTAGAGATAGGAATGAGAAAGTACAAGGAAACAACAGAAAAATGAGGTAACAAAAGCAACAAACAATAAATTTAAAGGAAATAAAATTCCTAGGTGAAAAAAAATTATACAATCAAATCCAAGTATGCACACTCCAAGAGACACACCTAAAAGGAATGGCAGGTTAAAAGTAAACAGAATGGTCAAAAATGTATCATGAGAACCACAAAACTTGAAAATGCAATCAAAATTGTATTAAGGTAAAAAACAATAACAATAAGAACATTAAATGGCATAAGAGGACCTCCTCATAATGATTAAGGTGAATTCTTTCAAGCCTTTACCATTAGGTAAATCTAATGCTTTTTAAAACTGGTGAGGGTGGAAGTGGTAATGTAGTAAGGCCAAGAAAAGTAGTCAATAAAGAATACAAAAGTTGACCTTCACCTCCCCTAAAAAGTAAGCACAAAGGAGAAAAACACAGACCAAACTCATCTTTTAGTGGTAACGTAAAAATACCTTAAAAGTCTTCATGAGTTTATTAAAATATCTCTAGATATTCAATTTATAAGAGCAAGGATGGTTTAATATAAAGGTATAATAAAATCTATTATATTAAATATTATAAACATTGTATATAATATATTCAAAATTATTTCCATGGAAATAAAAATGGCACTTGATAAACTCTAATACACGTTTGAATAAAAACTCTTTGCAAACAAGACAAACTATTCTTGAAAGTAATAAGCAAGGATCATGTTTGTGGAGAAATACCAGAACCATTCTCATTAAATTAAGGAACAGGGATGACTGTACTTATTTTTTAACACTGTTCTGAAAGTCTTAGCCAATGCAGTATGAAAAGAGAACAGGGGTGCCTGGGTGGCTGAGTCGGTTGAGTGTCTGACTCCTGATCTCAGCTCAGGTCTTGATCTCAGGGTTGTGAGCTCCAAACCCATGTTGGGCTCCACAATGGGTATGGAGCCTACTTAAAAAAAAAGAGAGAGAGAGAGAGAGAAGAAAGAGGCACATGTATCAAAAAGAAAGAGAACTGGGGTGCCTGGGCTCAGTCATTAAGCATCTGCCCTCGGCTCAGGTCATGATCCTAGGGTCCTGGGATCAAGCCCCCCATCAGGGAGCCTGCTTCTCCCTCTCCCACTCCCCCTGCTTGTGTTCTCTCTCTTGCTGTCTCTCTCTGTCAAATAAATAAATAAAATCTTCAAAAACAAAAAAACAAAATGAATTCATGAAAATGATCAGATGATATGGTTGTAGGCCTGAAAAAAAAAATCACCTGAAGCCACTCCCCAAAAAGCAAAGAGAATCCAGTAAAATTAAGAGGTTTAAGAAAACAAAACAAAACAAAAACAACACAAAAAGAGGCACCTGGGTGGCTCAGTTGGTTAAGCGTCTACCTTTGGCTTGAGTCATGATCTTAGGGTCCTGGGATCGAGCCTCACATTGGGCTCCTTGCTCAGCAGGGAGCCTGCTTCTCCCTCTCCCTCTGCCACTCCCCCTGCTTGTGCTCTCTCTCTCTCTCTCATATAAATAAATAATATTGAAAAAATAAAAAAACAAAAAACTCCAAACAAAAAACCAAAAAGACAACCCAATGAAAAAATAGGCAAAGGATTTGAATAGACACTTCTACAAAGAAGATACACAAATGGCCAATAAGCACACGAAAAGATGCTCAACATATTATTCATTAGGGCAATGCAAATCAAAAATCACAGTAAGATATCATTTTACATCTACTAAGATGGCTATAATAATAAAAAATATCAAGCATTGACAATGAGATGGTGAAATTGGAACATTGTACATTGTTGGTGGGACTGTAAAATGGTACAGCTACTATATAAAACAATTTGGCAGTTCCTCAAAATGTTAAACATAGAATTAACATATACTCAGTAATTCTATTCCTAGCTATATACTAAAAGAATTAAAAACAGGGACTCAAACAGATACTCATATACTGATGTCCATAGTAGCTTTATTCACATTAGCCAAAGGTAGAAAAGACCCAAATGTCCATCAACAGATGAATAAACAAAATGTGATATAAATACACAATGGAATATTATTCAGCCATGAACAGGAATGAAGTCCTGATATCTCTACAACATGAAATATTTGCTAAGTGAAATAAGTTGAAAACATGCTAAGTGAAATAAGCCACACACAAAAGGACAAATAATGTTGTGATACCATTTAAAATATCTAGAACAGGTAAATCCATAAAGACAAAGTAGATTCCATTTAAAATACCTAGAACAGGTAAATCCATAGAGACAAAGTAGATTAGAGATTACCAAGGACTGGAGGGGAAAAGTGAATGGGGATTTACTGCTTAACAGGTACAAAGTTTCTGTTTGAGATGATGAAAAAATTTTGGAAATGAACTAATGGTTACACAATATTGTGAAAGCAATTAATGCTACCTAACTGTACACTTAAAAATGGTTAAAGTGAAATATAGAAAAAAAGGTTTACTCTTTTCTACAGTAACCAACCCCAAAGCACAGAACCTCTGTGAAAAAAATGTGTCTGTCAATCCCTCACACACAAAGTGAAAACAACTTCTGTAAGAGGAAGAATCTTGGGATAAAACTTAGTGGAATTATGGATATGCAGTCAAGAGTTCAAGTTATCCCATGTGCCAAGCACAGTGCCTGTCACATAGTAAGTTTCAATAAACATTTGTCCAGAGAAAGTAGAAGGGAGGGAGTTGGGACAGGAGGGCTGGAAAAAAAAGGGAGGAGGGGAGGAAGGTTGGCTTGGAAGCAAATTATTACTATGACTATGAGAGATTAGAATAATGAAATAACCCAGTCAGTTTTAGCTGTCATGTATGTGTAAAACCTGAGTTACTAAGTAACCTGGATTTTGACGCAGGGAAAAAATATATATTAAAAATTATTTTCCACAGTTTTCTCACACACTATTAATAACGATGAAAAACATAATGGAAAAAAAATCTCATTTATAACAGCAATAACATAGATGAAATTACCTAGAAATAAACTTAATAAGAAATGTTTATCATCTATAAAGTTTAAAACTTTTATTTATTTTTTAAAGATTTTATTTATTTATTTGACAGAGAGAGAGAGAGAGAGAGACAGTGAGAGAGGGAACACAAGCAGGGGGAGAGGGAGAAGCAGTCCTCCCAATGAACAGGGAGGCTGATGCGGGGCTCAATCCCAGGACCCTGGGATCATTAACCGATCCGAAGGCAGACGCTTAACAACTGAGCCACCCAGGAGTCCCAAGTTTAATACTCTTTAAAAAGATGGACATAAGAAAGACCTGAATAAACAGAAAAATATTCTTGCTATTAGAAAGGAAAGACTCAACAATGTAAGGATTTTGCTTCTCCCTACATTAAACTTAATAGGATCGCAAATTAAAAAAAAAAAAAAAATCAAAAAAACTTTTTTGAACTTGAGTTTATCTAGAAGAACAAACATTAGAGAAAACTTAGTAAAACTCCTGAAGAGTAACAAGCAGGGACCTAGTCACACCATATATTAATTATAACATTTATTATAACAGTACTCTAATGGCTCAGGGACAAAAAAAAGGCCCAAAAGCCAGCCAAGAATATATGATACTTTAATATGATAAAAGAGAAATTTTAAATCATTAATGAAAAGACAACTTAAACTGGCAGGTGGATAATTCCCTTAACTCATCTGAGAAAGCAAAGCTGGATTCCTCCCTCATGTGTTATACCAAGTTAGATTCAAAAGTTTCTATTTAAAAAAGAAAAAATCCAAAAAATATTAGAGAAACAATGGATAAACTGCTTTATAATCTTAGAGTAGGGAGGGCCTTTTTGTAAGACATAAAACAAAAACTCGTATTTGTAATATATGATAAAATAAGGGCTGATTCAGGGTGCCTGGGTGGCTCGGTCAGTTAAGTGTCTGCCTTCAGCTCAGGTCATGATCGCAGGGTCATGGGTTCGAGCCCAGCATTGGGCTTCCTGCTCAGCGGGGAGCCTGCTTCTCCCTCTCCCTTTCCCCTTACTTGTGCTCTCTCTCTCTCTGTCAAATAAAGAAATAAAATCTTAAAAAAAAAAAGGGCTGATTCTTTTAGATATAAAGTATATACTTTTCTTAGAATTAAAAATCAGTTTTCATTGTCAAATTAAAAAATAGTTTAAAAAATACAGTAAGAAATCCACAGACAATTACAAGTGTTGATAAGAATGTAGGGAAATTGGAACCTATGTGCACTGCTGGTGGAAATGCAAAATGGAGTAGCCACTATGGAAAACAGGTATGTACACAGCCTTAAAAAGGAACTTGGTTTCAGAAAAGTAATTTTATGCACGCACACACAAAAAAATCTAGATAAGTATTATCTCTGTAGTGAGGGGTACCTTCTTTGTCACCTTCTTCATGTTTTTGTTATGTTTGTATTATTTTAAACAGTAGAAGCTAACATTAAATTGAGAATTTCTAGAAGTCAACCTGATGATGCACTTTATTTGTACTTAACCTTACATTTAATTTTTATAACCACTATAAAAGTAAGTACTGTTAACTTCACTATAAGATAAGGAAACAGCCACAGAAAGTGATGGAACCAGAATTCATGTGCATATAACTATTTTTTAAAATAGCTTTATTGAGAGGCACCTGGGGGCTCAGTTGGTTAAGCATCTGCCTTTGGCTCAGGTCATGGTCTTGGGGTCCTGGGACTGAGCCCCAGACTGGGCTGCCTGATCAGCGGGGAGTCTGCTTCTCCCTCTCCCTCTGCTCCTCCCCACTGTTCATGCTTGCTCTCTCGCTTGCTCTCTCTCAAGCAAATAAATAAAATCTTAAAAAGAAAAAAGCTTTATTAAGGTATAATTTACATACCATAAAATGTACTTGTTTTAAGCATACAATTCAGTAATTTTTAGTAAATTTAGAACTGTGTGACCATTGCCACACTCTAATCTTAAAACACTGCCATTGTCCCCAAAAGAAATCTCATGCCCATTTGCAGTCATTATTCTCACAGTCAGCCTCAGGCAACTACCATTCTATCTTCTGTCTCTGGATTTGCCTTTTCCAAACCCTTCATACAAATAGAAGCATATTGTATATGGGGGGGGTTTCCTGTCTGTTTTCTTTCACTTAGAATATTTTTGAGTTCACCCATTTTGTACCATTTCCTTTTTATTGTCAAGTAGTATTCCATCATACAGATACATCATACTTTGTTTATTACCAGTTGTTAGAGATCTGGGTTGTTTTATTTTGGGCTACTGTGAATAACGCTGCTATGAATATTCATGTACTAGTTTGTATACAGACATATGTTTTCATTTCTCTTGAGTAGATCCCTAGGAGTAGAACTGCTGGGTCATAATAGTGCATTTAACTTTTTAAGAACCTGCCAAACTGTTTTCCAAAGTAGTTGCATCATTTTACATTCCCATCAGCAATGAGTGTTTTTCCACATCCTCACCAACACTACTGCCTACCATTTTTATAAGCCAAAATGTAAAGGTAAATATTTTTAAGAGCCTGAGAACACTTACACCTATCATTTTTTGCCATGCTGTACTTCCTAAATGTAAACTCTGCCACCTCTTAAACATCCATCCACTCCACAACATAAATGAAGACTGAATAAAATCTGAATGTGTTCAATACATACAGAAAACTATACATTTACATGAACTGCTCTTATATAAAATTCTACTTCAAATCTTAAAAAAAAGATTATATATGGAACACACAGTACATACATAATACCACTTAGAAACAGCATACATACCTAATTTTAGTTCAATTGCTGTGTTGGTGTTACATTTGTACTCTGCCAGTTTCTTCTCCACTGCACTCTTGTACTCAACCAAAAATTTCTCCATAGCACCAAATCCTAAGGGAAAGTTTTTAAAAGGTCTTGTTGGAAATGGTTTAAATAGTCAAACCTACAGAGGGTTCTTATTAGAAGTGGAATACAAGGAAGATTTAAAACATGCCAATAGGGGTGCCTGGGTGGCTCAGTTGGTTAAGCGACTGCCTTCGGCTCAGGTCATGGTTCTAGGGTCCTGGGATCAAGCCCCGCATCGGGCTCCCCACTTGGTGGGAAGCCTGCTTTTCCCTCTCCCACTCCCCCTGCTTGTGTTCCCTCTCTTGCTGTCTCTCTCTGTCAAATAAATAAATAAAACCACTAATAGATCTTAAAAGCGCAGGTCATTCTCCATATAATCCTAAAATAAATACACTGAGTCTGACTGCCTCATTATAAAACAAGAAGAACATCATTTTTGTCAGAGGCTTATGAACTAGGCTTGCTTTACATAAATTAGTAAATCTGAAAATTAACATAACTACTGACATTTCTTTATATTTAATACTAATAAATATTACCTGTTAGGATTTATACCTAAGCAGTTTTTTAAAATATAAAAAAGGTGCCACTGCTCCACCAAGACACAAGGTGAGAATATTCTTTGATAATTACAATAGCATTTCATCTCTAATACTGGAAAAATTCTAGCCAGAGTACTTCAGATCAACTATTAAAAAACCATCAACTGATAATGCACAGATTATCTCAGGTAGGACACACAAGAAACTGGTAATCGTGGTTATCTCTTAGAGAGAAGGAGTGCGAACAGGGTAAGGAAAGAAAATTTTCACTGTATTAAAAAAGTTTTTTTAACCATATGTGTACAAAGTCATAAACTATGGGCTACAAATTAAAAATGGAAGCAGTCCAGATAAACTTTCAAGCAAAGATGACAATAAATCTCCTGACAAAATGAACATAAAAATCATAAAAATTCAGGAAAAAAGAAGTCACGAGCAGAAACAAAAGAAAGGTACAACAGCATGCCATAAACTTTAACAAGTGGTTAAAACACACATACACAGAAAATAGGGAACATTTGAGGCAGTATAGATTGTCTGTTGTCAGAATTCCTGGAATGAAATCCAGGCTTCACCACTTACTTACCAGGTCTGTGAACTAGAACTAGAGCACATTACTTGACTACTCTGACCCTAATCTATAAAACTGAGTTAAAAGAACCCATTTCAAGGAATTATATATACTGTCAGCAACAAAATTTAACTTATGAAATCATACATTGGCTTAATCCCCACAAATCTATTAGACAAGTAAATAGTGTATCAGCCCCATTTCATATCAAAACGCTCAGGCTTAGAAAGAGGCTTAATTGCTTAAGTGCACCCAAATATTGAGTGGTGAGGCAGAGATTCAGATTTAGGTGTAATTCTTACTATATGTACACCGTACACATACGTATGTTCCCCCTCTTTTATAGTACCAGTGTACCCCCAAGATCCCAGAGTCACTATCTGGTAGAAGAATCCTTCCTTAAATATCTGTAGAGCTCACGTGATAGCCTGTCTATCCAGCATATCCATAAAAGTATAGTTAAGACTACAACGAAGGCACTGGGAAAAGATAAAAGTAGAAACTGTCCATCACTTCAAAAGATACGTAACTGGAAAAAAGTATATACTCACACCAAAAACAGTCTTAATACACGTACAAAATAGCAATTATTAGTTAGTAAATGCTGCAAACTGAAGAGACCCCAAAAAATAGAATGAACATGAAAATTATAGTATAAAATACTATGAGAAGTTTAGATGAAGGAAGAATGCGAGAACAATCTTTCTCAAAGGAATTCTAAATCGATCCTAGGAATATTAAAGCGCGAGAGATTAAAAAGAAGTCAAGGTTCAAGTGAGAGCCCTAGTGCAAGGCAAGGCAGCAATGCGCCAGCTCAGAAGTTGACTGTAGTGGAAGGTGGAGGGAGACCTGGAAGAGGAGGACGATCTGAACATTAAAAATCAGCTGGCGGGAACAGAACCAAACTACTGCGGCCGAGGCAGCAGTGCAAAAAAAGAACGAGAAGATAAACAGGCCTCAAGGCATCTGGTACCTAAGAAGCCAAATCGCGACTCTTTCCCCGGGCTTCTTCGGCCCTCCGCAGGGGCCGAGTTCTTCGCAGAAGGCACAGAACCCCGAGTAGTTGGGGGCGGGGGCACGAACCTCGGCCAACAGGGAGCTGGGCGGAGAGTTCCGTGCTTGCAGGCTGAAGCAAGCCTTCTGGAATCCAGGCCGGAGCCGGAAAGTTCCAGGCGGGCACTGTCACCACGGTCGCGGCGTTCTTTCCCAAACCTACCCGCCCCCTCCCCTTGGTAAACTTTTCCCGGGAACTTACCCGCCATTTCCGAGCTGCGAGCACCCGCGGCTGAGGAAGGACGAATCAACCCGCGCGCTCCCTGGCCGGAAGTGAGCTCATTCTCTGACGCATTTCCCCCGCCCACCTCTGGCAGGTCTCTAGCCAATGAGAGGAGGAGATTCGAGGCGCCGGGAGGTGGAAGCACCTCCAGGGGCGGGGCTGACACCGCGGGGAATGCTCCGACCGTTGCCTAGCCACGGCGACTGCAGTCAGCCACTTTGCAGGCCCGAAGCCGGGGAGGAGGCCGCGTAAGAGGCCGTCTATGTTAAGATGCTCGCTGGCTCACCCGTGGAGAGTTTCTTTGGGATTGGATTTGGAATGATATAAATACCGTAAAGCTGTTTTCTATTACGCCAGCGATGTTTCGGAGACTGGTAGAAAAACTTTCCCCTTGACCTGCACAAACACCTGAGGCCTAAGTTTATGTCGGTAAAATGTAGGGATTGAGTTGCAGTTGCAGGAGAAATTTACACTTATTTTGTTTCTACTTTTGCAGTAAATTCTTATTTTTTCTTTTGTCATGTTTTTAAGCAGTATACAGTGTAATATTTAGGTACTCTGCTTTCACTCTTAGGATTACTAGGCAACCATTGGTGCGCGGAAATTGTTACCTAATAATACCTCAAAGTGGCCTGATCTGTCCTACATGTCTCAAGTCCTAGTGGCCTGAACCACATCACAGGATGCTTCCTGATTTGGGTCTTAGGGCTTGTTAGTACTTAATAGCTGTTGAAACTTTTGTCCCAGAAGTTAAGGCATTATTTAGGTATCCATAAATATTCTCACAACATTGTCTAGACCCTAAAATGCCTTGTCTCAGCAAATGTTGGTTAATAGGCTTTCCAGTGTTATTGCTAGAGCTAAAATGGACCCTTGGAATGAGAGTCTAGAACTAACACTTCCCCTCATTTTAGAAATAAGGACATTAAAGCCCAGAAAAGAGACATTGTCCAAGGTCACACTCAGTATACAGCCCATGTAAGAGTTCATTTCTCCAGACACTCAGCCCAGTATTTGTTCAACTGCATGGAGATGGCCCTCTCGAAGATAAACATCAGAAAAGGTACCGAGAATGCTCAGATCTTTCTTTACACCTTAATGAAGCACAAGTAATTACCATCCTAATGTTAAGAAGAAAACTGAAATCTGCTATTAATGACATTATGTATCAAAAAATGAAAACGATCTTTTTTTTAGTAATCGTTTTTGCCAAAATGGCAAGACTCGTTTCTTTACAAAACCATCTTATTTGTAGGTTGGCCAATAGCTGACAAGCAATTATCCTTATAATAAGAAAGTAAGCAAATCTGAAATAGATTCGTCGTGTGACTTTATGGTTAAGTTGTAGGGAAGAAGTGTAATGAAACCTATATATGATAAATATAAATAAGAAATAAAATGAATATGAAGAAGTACAATTAAACATATATTGTGTGACTAGCATTTAGTATGGTCTGCTTACAGAATTGAGGTTATAGGGTTTTTTTTAAGATTTTATTTATTAATTTATTTTGAGAGAGAGTGCAAGCAGGGGGAGGAGCAGAGGAAGAGGGACAAGCAGACTCCATGCTAAGCATGGAGCCCAATGGGGGGCTTGAACTGATGACCCTGAGATCATGACCTGAGCCAAGATCGAGAGTTGAATGCTTAACTGACAGCCACCCAGGCACCCTGAGGTTATAGTTTTATATTGTCCTTAGAATTGTTCATACAGCGGCGCCTGAGTGGCTCAGTTGGGCGTCTGCCTTCGCTCTGGTCATGATCCTGGAGTTCTGGGATTGAGCCCTCCATCGGGCTCCCTGCTCCGCGGGGAACCTGCTTCGCCCTCTACCTCTGCCTGCTTCTCCCTCTGCTTGTGTTCTCTCTCTCTCTCTGTCAAATAAATAAATAAAATCTTTAGAATTGTTCACACATATTTTTTACAATGCCACGGAATATGTGTTTAGGTACAGTCATTCTGAAAGAATGACTTCTTTCAGAAAGGTAATAGTAAATTACCAAAAAGGAAAAAGGCATTTTCTTTTTTTGCAGGGTTTTCCCCTCTCTTTTTAAATTTTATTTTACCTTGTTCTAAAGGGGATTTAGGAGGTAAATGTTAACCACCATGGAGTAAAATTTCTGTAAAAGGGATATGCTGTCCTTATACATATGGAAGAGGCAGTAAAGGGCTGTGGAAAGTTCAATGCCCTGCTAGCCTCAGTTCTACTACTTCATGATCATGTAATGTTTCATCTATTAAGTGAAAATAAAACTATCCTTCCAGTCACCACACCTGGGTTGTGAAAATCAAATGGAACAATATTTATGAAAGAGGTTTCTAAACTCTAAAATTATATGTTAATATGAAGTGATAGTAGTATGATAATTTTTATTCTAAAAAAGGATGCTTGGAAAAGGCATTTTTCTCCAAGGAAAAAGCCATATTTCACTATTAGGAATTAACTAGCAACCATGTGTTTGATAGGGTTCAAGTGCATATGGACTAGTAAATTTTGGCATCCTGTGTGGAAACCTCCAGGAGAGATTTTTTTTTTTTAAAAACATGGTATTAAAGAAATGGACATCAGACAATGCGTATAGAAAATCTGAGATCTAAAAGAAAAATGCAGATACTTAATGTATCTTTATTTCAAAATATATACCTTTCTACAGGTAAGTAACAATAGCTAGTTAACTCATTTGTTTAGTTCATAGCAGTAATGTGGTGGGGGGAGGCAATGAGTTTTAATTCCCAGACCAATTACCCAGAATGCCCTACCCACCTACTTGATTTTCATGAGTTAAAATAAAGTAAAAATAGATCAGTTCTTATAGAAAAATATTAGAATAACTTAAAGACACACATTGCTAACAATTTGCACATTCCATTTTGTAACTCTCATACACTACCATAGGAATACAAACTAGTACTTTTTGAGAAGTAATTTAGCAATTTTAACAAATTTAATGCATTTTTTAATTTGTATGCTTTTTAAATTTATATATCTTTTGAGGTAGCAGTTCCACTTACAAGCATTTGTCCTACAAAACTCTTTGCATAAGAATACAAAGATATATGAACAAAGATGTTCAATGCAGCACTAATTTTACTGAAAAATTGGAAATAGCCTAAACATTCATCAAAAGAGGTTGGTTAATATGTACTGACTTGGGAGAATATCTACTATATAATAGGTTAAAAAATAAATTATACAGGGCGCCTGGGTGGCTCAGTCGTTAAGCGTCTGCCTTCGGCTCAGGTCATGATCCCAGGGTCCTGGGATCGAGTCCCACATCAGGCTCCCTGCTCAGCAGGAGACCTGCTTCTCCCTCTCCCACTTCCCCTGCTTGTGTTCCTGCTCTCACTGTGTCTCTCTCTGTCAAATAAATAAATAAAATCTTAAAAAAATAAATAAATAAATTATACAATATTATAATGTTAGGTTATTCATATAAAGAACGGTGTTTTGATATAAACATAGAAAACATCTAAAAGCATACCTAAGAAGTTTAACAGTGACTGACTGCCTCTAGAAAGGAGAGTTTGGAGGAGAGAATTAATGAAGGATTAAAAAAAAAATACTGTTTGCTACTTTTAATGAGGCTATGTTGTTTTCTTTCATAATTAGAAACTTAGCATCTTTTTGGAGGTTTTTGGACATATTTGCTAACTTCTTACCCTCTTCTTTACATTCTATGAATCAAAGAGAAACAGCTTAATTGAAACAAGGAAGAGTTGAAAATTAATATTTCTCCTTTTTCATTATGTCATTATTTTCAGGCAAAGATTGGTCAAAATGAGGGAAGAGCACTATAATTGCTTATACTTGTTTACAAATGACCATCCAGTGATGCATGCTTCACTTTTTGAAACTATAATTTGTAAGAATGGCATTAATTATGTGTGCCTACCTAGGGTAATACAATATTGCCTAAGATATTTCACATTCCATAGTGAAAAGGCTGTTTCAAATATTTTTTTCAATGATAGCCAACAAAAAAATGAGCATTATTCTTCTGTCTTAAATTTTTTTGTTGTTTCTTAATATGGAAAGCTTCAGGGTACAGGGAGGGTGAAGAAAACTTTACCAAAGATACTTAGATGTTAAAGAAATAAGACTGAAAGGTGATAAAAATTATGACTAAAAATATTCATTTTAAACTGATACATTATTTCAGTCATTGTCTTTTTTTTGACTGGCATAAAACACATAAAATTGACCATCTTAATCATTTTTTTAAGACTTTATTTATTTATTTATTTGAGAGAGCACAAGCAGGGGGAGGGTGGGCAGAGAGAGAGGAAGGAGCAGGTTCCCCACTGATCAGGGAGCCCAGTTTGGGCTCAGTCCCAGGACCCTGGGATCATGACCTGAGCTGAAGGCAGACGCTTAACCGACTGAGCCACCCAAGTGCCACGACCATCTTAATCATTTTTAAACACACAGTTTAGTAGTGTAAAGTATATTCACATTATTTTGGAAGCTGTCATTTTAATGGACTGGTTTTCAGCCAACTTCTCTGTGATCTATTTACTAATATTACTATGCATAGCAAGACTTTTTTTTTTTCTAAGATTTGACAGAGAGAGACACAGAGAGAGAGGGAACATAAGCAGGGGGAGTGGGAGAGGGAGAAGCAGGCCTCCCATAGAGCAGGGAGCCCCATGCGGGGTTCGATCCCAGGACCCTGGGATCATGACCTGAGCCGAAGGCAGACGCTCAATGACTGAGCCACTCAGGCGCCCGGTGCATAGCAAGACTCTTAACTTCTATCATATAGACACAAAAAGTGAGTAGCTTTATACCAGCTATATAATGCCATTAGTCAAATGTTTAGTTCATAAACCCATCCCTTAAAAGAATTGTAAAATAAAATAGTTTAGCTTTATGATAGTGTTTCTTATAAATTTTTTTATAAATCAGAATTTTGAGGAAATATATATATATATATATATATATATATACACATATATATGGTTATCAGCAAACCAAACCAACCAGTCACTGTGCAAATTAGTAAAGTTTAAAGAATTCTGAAAGTTTTGCTAGAGGGAATCCAGACTTTAAGTTTGTTGTTAATTTCATCAACACAGGGCTCTCAGAGAATCCTTTTGCCTGTCTCTTGAATGAGCTAAGAGGAAGAAAGGGTCATGCCAACTGGCATCATATAACACAGAGAGAACCTGCTTCATCAGGTAAGAAGGGTGTGTCGGCAGGGTTAGGATGCATTTAAATAATGAAAGGTTTACTTTTTCACATCTTTGTAAAATTACATTTTGTTGTATATGAGGAAGTTTATGTTATAGATACGGTATGATTTTTAAACAGTTTAAGAGAAACTAAAGTACTTTGAATAATATAGAATCAGAACTTAAAGCACAGTGATTTTAGAAATCAGGTAATCTAGTCACTGCCATCTTTTTTTATTTGGTAACATATGCATAAAAACTTTTGTTCGTATCTCCATATAAATATATATCTAATATATTTTTATTAATCTTCATTCCTGTGTTAAATATTACTATTGTTAACCTTTTATTTTTTAGACAAAAAAGAATATGAATACTATTTTTTAATATATCCCACCCAAGTAAATCACCTGTGCTCCCCTGAAAATCCCTGACTTCATCCCACATTCTTGCTTAAGGCTTCTCAGCAAGATACTGATAGACGTGATACTGTTGGTATCTCTGTTTGGTCCTTTGTTTTTCTACTTTTTTCTTCCCATTCTTGCTATTGAAAGGGCTAATTTCCTTCATGAAATACTTTACTTTGGAAAGAAAGTCATTGCGTCTGGCACATGATTGACATCTATTAAATGTTTGTTAAATGATTTTGTAGTAATACCATCAAGAACACAAGTTCTCCCCCAAACAACTAAGCTTCCACTTTTGTTGCAGCACTTCATGGTTCTTGGGATTGGAAACTGCTAAGTTTCAGGACATGTGGGTGGCTCAGTCCGTTAGGTGTCTGCCTTCAGCTCAAGTCATGATCCCAGAGTTCTGGGATCGAGTCCCACATCGGGCTCCCTGCTCAGCAGGGAACCTGCTTCTCCCTCTCCCTCTGCCTGCCTTTCCCCCTGCTTCTCCCTCTCCCTCTGCCTGCCTTTCCCCCTGCTTTCTCCCTCTCTCTGACAAATAAATAAATAGAATCTTTGAAGAAAAAAAAGGAAACTGCTAAGTTTCTTTGCTTTAAAACATCCTTCAGCAGGTGATTAGAATCAAAGACTAAAAATCACCGTATTCATGTTCAACCCATCCTACCAACATGTGTATAATACAGGCCTTTCTTTCTTATTAAATTGTTCTTTGGATGTCACCAGGAAGTAGCTCTGGCCTAAGGTGGGTAGTCAACACAATTGCCAGGAGATGATCCTTTGCCAGAGTACATTTATTCCTGGTAGCTCCAAAGACATGATTCTCCAGGACACATGTATTCTTGTAGATGAGCCCAAATCATCAGTAGCCCTGATTTTCCCCAGAAAATTTTAACCCAGATTCTAGCTTTCTCACAGAGCTCTAAGACAGCCTAGCTATTCCTCATCAGCAGCTTACCCTGTTCTTTTATACTTCCATCTCTACCCTTCAATCAGTTAAGCACCCAAACATTCACTAGATGTAGGCTGTCATCTCCCCAAAGCCAGGTCCTATCAGGAATATACTTACAGAGCCGAAGGAGAGGTATTGGGTAAGTGGTACAGTGGATATAACATCCTTCCTCCTTTTCTCCCTGGGTTTCCCACAACAAACAGGAGCAAACCCATGCTGTTCCCCTGCAGCAGCCCCACATTTCACCCCAAGTGAGGCTTTTATACTCTTCTCTCACTTCTCTCCAGTTGGCTTCATTGAGGCCTGCTCTATCTGGGGCCTGCTGTGTTCACTCACCAAGCTAGGCCTACTTATCACAGAAAGATTGCTTCACTTTCTGATCTATCCTCCTAGGGGATAATTATGAATCATCACCTTCTCCACTCTTAAGCTTATTTACCTCTTATTGATAACTCCTCCAGGGCTGGAACTATGTTATCTTCATCTCTGAGTTCTTACTTGAAGTGAGAACGAATTCTTTTACCATTTATGAAAGATTTTTATTCAGATGAAGTATTATATTGAATACATTAATATTTTTTTAAAGATTTTGTTTATTTATTTGATAGAGACACAGTGAGAGAGGGAACACAAGCAGGAGGAATGGGAGAGGGAGAAGCAGGCTTCCCGCTGAGCAGCCCAGGACCCTGGGATCATGACCTGAGCTGAAGGCAGACGCTTAACGACTGAGCCACCCAGGCGCCCCCTGAATACATTAATATTAAGCTTGCTCATATCCTCTCTTCTTAGGCCCACTCTCAGGTTTGTTTATCTTCCTCCCCTCTCTACCTGGTCCTTAAGGACAATTCCTATATAAATGGAATTATTTGTTTACTGCAATACTGGGTTGTATTCTCATTTTATGAATTCTTACCTAAAAATCTGAATGTTGACTTTAAAAAAATATCTAATATTCTTATTTAAGAACAAATACTTGGAGAAATGAAAACTTCTATTTAAAAAATGTTGTAAGAACAATTGTAAGGGGTTCCTAAAATATTTTAAAATATTAACAAATAATTATAATATTTTGTTTTATGTAAGTTTTGCTATGCCAGAATCACAAGAAAGACCAGGAAGAAGTTTTCTTTTCAAAAAATTGTGGCTGCACATTTACTTTGTCCTTGGGTGTATAGAAGCCCTGCTGAGCTAAATCGTATGTTTCTTTTGTTTAGTAAAGAATTTTTTTGCTATTTTTTCCTTTTGAAGTGGGCTTTCAAATTCTTTGATTTTCAGATTTTGAACTTCACATTGTTCTTTTGAGCAAAATGCACAGAAGAACTGTAGCAGGGAGAAGACAAATGTCCAATTCTTTCAAATAGTATCAATATGATTTAATTATCTTAGTTTTGCTTTGCTTTGCATTAAAAAAATAAATCACATAATGTGTTTAAATGCCAAATGACAACTTCATTTACTATTAGGAGATTTAATTGTATGTGAGCCCATGTATAAGCACAAATAAAAATTGCATAGTTATGTATTTAGTATGTCACAACACATTATCCATTTATTAAAGGAAGATAAGTACTTACCTAAATCATAATTGTGACAGATAAGAACAATAAGCTGTAATTTAAAAGGTCATTCTTTAGTGAGCCTTACTTTATTTTTATGCTATTTAATTCATATATATTTTCCATTGGGGTCATATGGGGTTGAGATTTTTAAAAGATAGCCATAAACTTTTTATCTCTTACCAGGCTTGGGTTAAGAAAGGGTTAGGGCATTCCTAGTATGACATCAATATGTTGTAAACAATTCCAGGAGATTCTTACCCAGTGTCAGTATCCTAAAATATTCCAATGTGAGAAGAAGACTTTATAAATTAAAGTCCTCATACAAATATTAACAATGATGCTATAGAAATTGGAGTGAGAGGGCACCTGGGTGGCTCAGATGGTTGAGCGTCTGCCTTCGGCTCAGGTCATGATCCCAGGGTCCTGGGATGGAGTCCCACATTGGGCTCCCTGCTCAGCGGGGAGTCTGCTTCTCCCTCTGCTTCTTTCTCTCTCTGTCTCTCATGAATAAATAAATAAAATCTTAAAAAAAAAAAGAAATTGGAGTGAGAGATAGAATAGGTTAGGGTAGATGATTTCACATCAGGTGGGCCTAAAAAAATCTTCACTGGAGGGCTCAAAAATATGTTCTCTAAAATATCTCCTCTATTAACAATTATATGTATGGACTCCCTGCAAACTAGAATGATTGCAGATCATGGAAAAAGTCAAGCATAATACTCAAATTTTAATGGAAAAAGGAGGAACTGAGAGATCATACTTTGTTTAGTCTTCTTCTTTGAAATACTATGGTGTTAATCTTTGAAAAACAATAACAACCAAAAAAACCAAAAACAAAAACAAAAAAAAGAAAGAAAGAAAGAAAAAAACCAACCACCCTAATTTACGAGTCCACAGAAGGTGGCCACGTATCTATTTTCCAACATGGTTTTATAAAAAGCAATCTTGCTAAATAAACTTATTTTGCTTCTTTAAAACAAATAAATGGCAAAAAAAAAAGTGTAATAGTAGGTCTGGTTAGATATACAATCATTGCTGACCTTATGCAAAATTGTGATTTAGAGAAAATTCAATTATCTGCTCCAGGCATTGTTTAATATATTCAGATTACTCACACATTTGTACTTGCCACATACATACAGTTTCAAGTTCTGATTCATTCACTTAACATTATATCATAAACTACATACTACTATTTCTTTTATGTGACCAAGTTACTAAGGAATCTGAACTTGGTTGGGGTATGAACTAAAATGCTTTCTTTTTCTCTAGTCATTGCGCCACTATACTATGTTCCCCCCAGGTAGATTCCATACTTTTCTGGTCTTTTAAGTTATTCAAAGTCTAGCCTATCCTAGTTAAAACTTCAGTGTTTTAAAACCTCCTCCATTGCTGTCTAGCTTTGTAGCCACAGGGACTTGAAATGAAGAAGGGAGTATAGACAATTTTTCACTCCTTCTCCTTTTCCAAACCCCTAAAGATTGGGTTGGGGTATGTCCGGTCTAGGATATTTCTTCTTTCCTTCTCAAGGCAAGCTCTTCTGGTGTTGGGGGCTAGAAGTAGGAATAGAGGAGAGATGAATCTAGCTACTTAACTACTCTATATTTTGGTTATCTTTGCTTCTCCAGTTGATATTGGCTGCCATCAGTGCCCTTACTGTCTCTCACATGGCATGCATTCTTAATTTATTCAGTGAGTTGAAAGGGACATCATTTTGTACCAACCCTGAGAAGAAAACTCTGACTCTTTGCTGCTTTTGTCTCCTTTGTTAGTAGACCTCCCTTTAGGATGGAACACTGCAAAAGCAATTCAAGTCCCAATATCTTCCTGGTGTCATTTGACCTGTAAGAAATTCATGTATCATCTCTTGTGTGACAATCAATGTCCCCAACACAATGGGCACACATAGACTTATATCATCACAGATAATGAGATTTAAAATGCTAGCCAATGCCAATGCTCTTTATTTATTTTTTAAAGATTTTATTTAAAATAAATTTATTTTTTATTATTTTATAGAAGGGTAGAGAGAGAGGAAAAGAGAGAAAATCCCAAGCCGGCTCCATGCTCAGCACAGAGCGCAATGCAGGGCTTGATCTCAAGACCCTGAGATCATGACCTGATCCAAAATCAAAAGTCGGATGCTCAACTGACTGAGCCACCCAGGCACCCCTTAGAAACAGAGATAATAACATAAGATAGCCCTATTTCACATGGTTGTTTTGAGGATAGATTCATATTAACTGCTTAGGATATTGTTTGATACATAGTAACTATTCAGTAGTAAATATTAGTTACTATGAACTATGCATCAGTATCTTGTGTATTTGGTTAGCTTAAGTGATCTTTGGGTCATTTACAAGATGATTTCTGACCTCTGGAACCGATGACCAGATATTCCGGACTTCAGTGACTTCACCATATTAAGCCTTTTTTGAAAGACTTAACAGTTGGCCTTCAGCAATCATGCCTCTCTATCTCAATATGCCCTTCAGACTCAACAATCTTTAAAGTCCCTTCTTCCAGTTTTGCCTATCTCTGTATCTGTGCTTACCTGTCTATGTTTTCATCTTAATTTAATGTCTTATAAGAAACTCTTATTCCTAAAAAAGGAAAGTGATAGGGGACAAAAGATGATTTATGAAGATGGTCTTCACAGAGGTGTGTATTTATTTTTTTATCAAACATTTTTATTGACTACTGCTATATGCCTAACCCTGTACTAATTCCTAGAGATACAGAGATTTTTGTTTTATCTTTTTCTCAATTACTTATAGTGAACATCTATCATGCTTAAGAATCTATGTGAGTTCACAGTCTCTTGTAGTATTTTTATTTTTTTTCAAAGATTTTATTTATTTATTTGACAGAGGGAGACACAGCGAGAGAGGGAACACAAGCAGGGGGAATGGGAGAGGGAGAAGCAAGCTTCCCACTGAGCAGGGAGCCCGATGTGGGGCTTGATCCCAGGACCCTGGGACCATGACCTGAGCCGAAGGCAGACACTTAACGACTGAGCCACCCAGGTGCCCCATGTTGTAGTATTTTTAAACTGGGCCATGAAATCAGTTCAGTATATTAAAACCAGAATTAGAAAAAAAGGAGAATAATACAGAAAAATACCAGAGTATATTGCATGTAGTAAAGTTTGGTATTGCTTCATGAAATTTTTATTTCAGTGTGTACTGAGGTGGAGTGATTAAAAATATGTATTTCATACTGTATAGGTCTGTGTCAGTAAAGTTTGAAAGCCACCAGTGGAAAAGACAATAAATGAAGAAGTAATTATAACACAGTGATAAATACTATACACAGAGAGGGGCCTACTCGAGTCAGGGAAAGCAGATGGAAGATTGTTTTTCTGGAGAAGATTCTTGAGCTGTATCTTAAAGGATAGGCAAAGTGGAGTAAACGTGGAGTAAAATATTCTCAAAGGATTAGCACAAAGGAAATAGCACAAAAATCCTTGTAACTAAAGGAACAAGTATGGTAGCAGTAAGGCAGAAGATTTAACTAAGAAAAGGGAACAGTTTAGGAAGGTTTCACTCTTCACCATACTGAGGAATTTGGATTTTATACTGAAGTGACAAAATTTAATTTCTCTTTTGGATTGAACACTTGGCAGCACTGTGGAAAATGGATTTGAGGAGAGTGACAAGAGGCAGAAAGTAGAAAACTGGAGGCTTGCGGAACAATCAGGAGGCCTAATGAAGGCTATTATAATGAAGAGAAGTGATTTAAAAAGCACTGAAGGGGATAGAAAACAAAGGACTGGGGACCTATTCAGATGTGAGGGGTAAAGAGTCTGATACCCAGCTTTCTGACTTGAGTAACTAAGGCAATGGTAATGGTCTTCACTTAGGAAATATAAAAGTACTAGTAGCTAGTGCTAGAGTGATCAGCAAGGAATAATCAATAAATATTTAATTAGTACCTATATAGCTAATGTCAGGCATTGAGATAAGTGTTAGGACTGAGAGTGTGGGTGAAGGAGGAAGGATAGGGGAATCAGACATACTCTGCAAGGAACACAGAGAAATGGTAAATTCAAGAACAAGTGGTGAATTATGGTTTCCATGAAACCTTCCGTATATAATCCAGCTTGAACTGATTTTTTCATTTTCTAAACCTGTATTGCATAAATTTACTACACAATTAAGCATACGCATTGTAAATTAATGATTTTACTTATGTTTTGTTTTCCCAGTACATTGTAAGATTTTTATAGAGAGGGATAATTATGTTCCCTTCACATTTCCTACTTACAGGTATCAATAATAAAGGACATACCACATCTAAGAGATGGATTAGAACTTCATAGCCATATAGAATTCTGTAGGATGAAATGTCCTACCACCCCTCCAAAAGTTCTTTAGTATGTTTAAGGAGAGGGAGATTTGTCCATCTGCTATTGAGCATTTGCTTTCTGTGATCCATGGCCCTCATTACAATTCATCATGTCATGGATTATACTCACTTAGTTTCTCTTCCCCATCTAGAACTCTGAGCCTACTATGTTTGATGAAATGATATTGTTGCTTCTGCCACATGGATCTCAGTGAAGGGGTGATATGTGGAAGGCACACTTCCCATTGATTTTCTTTTCACTTTGATTTTGATTTTCTTCCACACCATCAATACAAAACTTGTTTATATAATGCTTTATTGAAGGGTTGGGGATGATTAAGTGAAATATAATTGCTGACTGCCTATTTTATTCCCCATCCCTTATCCTGTGCACCATCCAGGTAAGCCTACCCATCCAGGATGATAGAAGAACAGGGTGAGCAAATACTGACTGTTTCTGTGGCTTCTTTCCAAGTACTGATAGTGAGGGTAATACAGGAAAGACCGTGTAGATGTGTTACTCCATGATTTTTTCCAATGTTTACTTGACCAGAATCAGGGAAGAAGCAGCAGGTCAGTATTACCCAGAAACTTCTGCAGAAGTGCAAGCTATAGTTAACTGTTTTTATATGTCAGTTTATTCTTATCCTTTCTGGCTCTTTTGCAGTACAAAGACATTATGTCATTTTCCTCTTCTGACTTAACTCTTAATTCCTGTTTATTTCTTTTTCATGTAGTTTTTCCTTATTATATTGTCATTACCTTAAGGTGGTATTCTATTGTCAGGGCTAGTGGGAATGGAACATGCAGAGTACAACTCTGACAGAGACCTTTAACAGTTCTTGGTCAGGTTCCTTCTGTGTTCTCAGCTTCATCTTCTTCTGGTTAAAATAATGCGATCATTCCACATTTCTGCCCACTTTTCCTCCTTGATCTGTCTCTTTCCAGAAGGTGTAACTCTCCAAAGTCTACCTGTTTTATACTGTTTCTTCAGAATTTTCTAACTTAAACTTCCAGATTATTAGTCTGATCAGTACAATTCAATTACTGGTCAATATTATACTTTTTGTCATAGTAATTCTTCAGAAGCCTATTCCTATGCATACCCCAGTTGTCTGAGGGTTGTGGCCCTCTTTTCCTCAATGAGTCCTTTCTTTACGTCTTCTAGTACAAATACGCCCTCCCCTTTTTGGAAACTTCCTACTCAGTGGTTAATTTCATCCTTGTATATCAGTTCTCCTTCTCCCAATAGGGCAATCCAATGACACAATGATCCATTACAGAATATTTCCCACCAAAGTCTTGAATTTCTCAGTCTAGATTTACACCCTGGTGTACTTAAGCAGGAGAGTTCCAGGGTAGGCTCTAGATTCTAAGTCTGGTACCTTCCAAGATTTCTGTCAGTGTGTTATACAAATAAACTTCCACATGGGGTGCCTGGGTAGCTCACTTGGTTAAGCATCCAACTCGATTTTGGCTCAGGTCATGATCTTGGGATCCTGAGATGAATCTCTGTGCTGGGCATGGAGCCTGCCTGAGATTTTCTTACTTTCCCTCTGCGTCTCCCCCAGCTCCTGCTCTGGTACTCTCTATGTCTCTCTCTAAAAAACAAACAAACAAAAAACAACTTATTTCCTGTAGGTAACTATTAGACCAGAGAAACACAAACACACAAACACAGCTCCCAAGGACATATAATTACTATCTGAATCCATGTTAAGGAGAACATTTTTTCCTTCAGTTCAGTGTAGTTTTCACAGATTCCCCTGCCTATAATCGAGGTACATTATTTGTCAAGCAGTTTCAGGTTCCTTTCCCTACTCTCCAGCAAGGCACAGAGGCTAACAGTGTTTAAAAAACAAGTCCCATTACAATTTCTAGCCGAACAACAGAGTTATGTCCCTGAATAGCCATCTTTGTAATGCAAAGATCCAGCACAGTTTTCTGCAATGTTTTATTATGAAAAATTTCAAACATATGGAAAAGTTGAATTTTTACAATGAATTCCCATATATCCCTCAGGTATCACATATCTCTCCCCGCTCCCCATTCATCCATCATCCAGCCATCCATCCGTCTCTCTATCCATTCATCAATCTTATTTCTTTTATGCATTTCAAAGTAAATTTAAGATACTAGGACTTTCCCCCCTAAATACTTCATCAGCTAGAATTCAGTATTCACAGATTTTTTTTCTTTTGAGGAAAAATTTACACATGATAAAATGTATAAACCTTAAGTGTACATTCCCTGCGTTTTGGAAAATACATACACCTCTAATCTAAACCCCTAGCAAGACATAGACTGTTACCATCACTCCAGATAGTTCCCTCAATTCCTGTCTTCCAGAAAACATGGTTCTTTTTCCACCATAGATTATTTTTTTTGTTCTGGAACTTTACATCAATGTAATCATACAGTGTATGCCCTTTTACACTATATAATTTCATGTAAGCCTTCTATCACTTAGCATGATACTTTTAAGACTCATCCATGTTGTGCGTATCAGTAATTTGTTCTTTTTTGAAAATTCCTGAGTAGTATTACATTTTGTAGATATACCATAGTTTATCCATTTTCCTATTGACAGACACCTAGGCTATTTCCAGTTTTGTCTTTTATGAATAAAGTGGCCATGAACATTCTTGTACAAGTCTTTTTATCCACACATATTTTCACTTCTCTTGGGTAAATACCAAAAGGTAGAATTGCTGGGTCATAGTGTAGGTGTATGTTTAGTTTTACAAGAACCTGATAGATCTTTTTCCAAAGTGATTATACCATTTACACTCCCACTACAGTGCGTAAGAGCTCTGGTTGCTCCACATCCTTGCCAGCATCTGTTTTCAGTCTTTTTAATTTTAGCCATTCTAGTGGGTGTGTAGTGCTATCTTTTTACTGTGATTTAATTTGCATTTCCCTGACAGCTAATCATGTTGTGCTGTTTTTCACGTGCTTATTGGCTATTTGTACATCTTCTTTTGTGAAGTATTTGTTCAAATCTTTTGCCCATTTTTAAAATACGTTGCTTATTTATCATTGAGTTTAGGAATTCCTTATATACTGGAATATCAGTCCTTTGTTGTGTATATGGTTTTATTTTTTTTAAAGATTTTATTTATTTATTTGAGAGAGAGAGAGAGCACAAGTGGTGGGTGGGAGGGAGAGGGAGAAGCAGACTCCCCACTGAGCAGGGAACTTATGACCCTGGATCATGACCTGAGCCTAAGGCAGACGCTTAACTAACTGAACCACCCAGGCACCCTATTGTATATATGTTTTGCTAATTTTTTCCCAGAGACTGTGGCTTGCTTATTCATTTTCTTAATGCTGGTGTTTGATGAGTATAAATTTTAATTTTAGTGCAATCTAACTTATCAATTTCTTAATTTGTGGTTATTGCTTTTAATATGCTGACTAAAAATCCTTTACTTTTGAGTCACTAAGATATTATTTTATGTTTTCTGCTAAAAGCGTTATGATTTTAGCTTTTGCATTTAGGTCTGTGATTCGTCTTAGTGTATGTTTTGAGGTAGAGGTTGAAGGTTATTGACTTTCCCACGTGAATTTCTGGTTATTCCAGAGTCATTTGGTGAAAAGACTCCTTGCCGCATTAAATTGTTTTAGTACCTTTGCTAGAAATCAGATGACTTTATAATTTTGTATCTATTTCTGCTCTCTCTAATCTCTTCCATTCATCTATTTATCAATCCTTATACCAGCCAGTACCACACTGTACTGATTTCTTTAGCTTTATAATGAATCTTGAAGTCAGGTAGTGTAAGTCCCCTAACTTTGTTATTTTTCAACTTTGCTTTGGATATTCTGAGGGCTTTGCTTTTCTCCCAGCACAATTTTTAAAGTGAAAATTTTTTCTTTACTTTGGACCAGATTCCAAGCATCCTTCCTTGTTGACCTCTAAGTAGAAGGGAGTCAAAAACCAGATCCAAGTAAATCCCCAGGGATTGGTAGAGGTGGGCATCTCAGGGATTGAACAGGGTATTTATTGTCCCATTTATATACTTTTGATTGGAACAGGAATATGTGGCAAACCACAGATTTTTTACCCCATTATACCTAAAGCTGCCTTGGCCTTTGGCATATGCAAAAGGTTTGGTATCATTCATTAAAAAAAAATGAATAATAGCAGTTGCCACTGTCAAATATTCTCCATGCTTTGGGAATCATGCTATTTATTTTTCTTATATTTCCTATAGCTGAAACAGTGAGTTTAGTGCAAACACAAGGCACTCAATAAATTTTTATTAGCTAAAATTTGGCTCCCTCTTAATCATGACATTAGAGTATTAAAAAGAAGCATTAAAGTTCATCTAGTTCGATCCTCCATCTGTTCGTAAGGTTTTTCACTAAATATCAGCTTACTGACTAGTATAGTGATAGGGCCCTCACAAACTTAAACATCTAGAGCAGCTCATTCCAAGAATTCTTCCCAAATCCATTGAAAAGAAAACTGTTATTACCTCCACAAGCGAATAAAGAAGACTGTGGTCCAAAAATAAGATCACTGTTATCCCCATTGCATAATTTGTAGGACTCAGAGTCAGACTGTGAGGAAGAGCAGGTTAGGAAGATGTAACTGAAAAAGTACAACTATTTCATCTGATTTTTGATACCCCACTCTTCCCTCTCCACCAAAAAGAGAATTTATTTCAATAAGACCAAATATTCATAGAGGGAGTATAATACTTGTACAGTATAGAGAAGTCCTAAAATGTCTAATTTATCTAGTATCTATAAGTGGTTTGGGTTGAAATAATAATTTCTGATTGATTTTGAGATCAGCCTATGAAGTAGTACATAATTTGTTCAAACTTGGACACCTAACGCTTAATATTTCTCCCTAGCCTACCCCTTACCATTTCCCCATATAGACTCTTAGCAAGGAAGGAGTTAAAGCACATCTTATAAATCTATAAGTTTTGTAGTGTTTCAGTAAAATAAAAAGAACCATTTTATAATTCTATTAGGTCAGAACCAATATATACTTAAAAGTTCCAGATGTTCAGGGGCGCCTGGGTGGCTCAGTTGGTTAAGCGTCTGCCTCCGGCTCAGGTCATGTTCCCAGGGTCCTGGGATGGAGCCCCACGTGAGCAGGGAGCCTGCTTCTCCCTCTCCCTCTGCCTGCTGCTCTGCCTACTTGTGCTCTATCTCTCTGTCAAATAAATAAATAAAATCTTTAAAAAAAAAAAGTTCCAGGCGCGCCTGGGTGGCTCAGTCGTTAAGCGTCTGCCTTTGGCTCAGGTCATGATCCCAGGGTCCTGGGATCGAGCCCCACATTGGGCTCCTTGCTCCGCGGGAAGCCTGCTTCTCTCTCTCTCCCATTCCCCTTGCTTGTGTTCCCTTTCTCACTGTGTCTCTCTCTGTCAAAAAATAAATAAAATCTTAAAAAAAAAAGTTTCAGATGTTCAAATATCCTTTGTGTGTGTGTGCCGAAGTCAGATCATGCTATTTCAAATATTTTTAGTGAGCTTCATCTTGATGGGAGGCATAAAATGCAGCTTATTCCTCATCATAATGATGGTATATGTACTTTTTACCTAGGAAGAGCTTCACTCCTGGTTTAGTCAATGATATCCTAATGCTCTTCTAAGTGTTTATACACCACCTGGATTTACTTCTTGCAAGATTACATCCATAGTAGCTTGTGTGGGATATGGAAACAAGAACAAAAATGTATTCATGTCAGTAAAATAATTGGAGGAGGCTAGAAGATAAACATAGTATGTTATTAAATATGGAAGGAAGGCCAGGAGTTGTGGCAGAGCAAGCTCATTGGAAATTACCTCTTGTTTTAATTATTATATTTTAGTTTATTAAGACACTAGGCATTAGTATAATTCTAACTTTCACCCACAAAGTGACTGGCTGGTTTCAAATTAATGTAAGCTGCTTGGGAGTTAGAAACATATTTCTGTGGGTTTGTCTAGCATATTTTGGTTTTGCATTTGGGGGTAGTATATTATTTTCATGGCCAACAACTTCACAAGCATATTTAAATTCCCAGCTCAGTCAAGCTACATATTGAATCTTTTATTAAATCTATTCTAAAAAGTGGCTATTAATGGCAATATATTTGCAACTAGTCTTTTAGCCTTTAACTTCCAATTTTGCTTTCTGAAATGTCATTCTCTATAGACTGTTTTAATTATTAAGTTTTCAACTTATAGTTGTTCCATAGTTTTAAAATTATTTCTTGTTAAAAAAAATAAAATAAAATTATTTCTTGTTTACAAATGTCATTTGCAATTTAAGGAAAGAGTTATAAATTACTTTATTGGCAAGTAATTTTTAAAAACTGAAAAGTTTTGGGCGCCTGGGTGGCTCAGTTGGTTAAGCGACTGCCTTCGGCTCAGGTCATGATCCTGGAGTCCCGGGATCGAGTCCCACATCGGGCTCCCTGCTTGGCGGGGAGTCTGCTTCTCCCTCTGGCCCTCTTCCCTCTCGTGCTTTCTATCTCTCATTCTCTCTCTGTCTGAAATAAAAAAAAAAAAACAAAAAACCTGAAAAGTTTTGAACTATTTCTACCACCTTTTCCCAAATATATTGTGAATATTATTTGACAGGTTTGTCTTTTTATACCCCATTAACTAATAAGTTTTCCTTCAACCCTGATCATCTGCAATTGAGGCAAAAGTAAGTTTTAATTTGTTTAACTTTTAATAATACCTTTCATCAATCATTATAACAGAAGGATAGATTACAAAGCTTTTCGGAGTAGGAGCTCTAACTCATAGACTTTCGTATTCCTTTAAATACTTGGTTTATTTCTGATAGTTTACAATTTTAATATCTTTATCCATTTTATTGTTTATTATATTTGGATAGATAAAAAGTCTATCAAAATCCACCTTTATTTATCGTAGCTGAGCTTTTCTATTTTCTCTGTATATTAGCCCTATTTAGTTTTAAATTATTACATCATCTCCATTGCAACTAGATTAGCACCAGTGAAGGTGTTGGATTTGCTCAAAGATCAGCTATTTTTTTAAAGAGATATATACATATAATTTTTTCAAAGATAGCCTATTTTTTAAAAACTTATTTATTTTAGGGAGAGAGAGAGCACACAAATGGGAGAGACAGAGGGAGAGAGAGAGATTCTCAAGCCAACTTGGCGGCGTTTGATCTCGTGACCCTAAGATCAGACCTGAACAGAAACCAAGAGGCAGAAGCTTAACCGACTGGGCCACCCAGGCGCCCCTCAGCTATTTTTTTATTCAAGAAAATTTTCCTTGTGGCTTGGTGCTTATTCCTAGGAATTATTGTGGTGGGCTCTGTTTTAAATGTGATGTTGTCTTCCTCTGTAGGAGTGGCCAGTCTGACCCTAAATTTTCACTTCAACAATATAGATTTGGTTAGCAACATGTTCCAATAGGTAACAACTCTTTCATTTTAAATAAATGCCTTCCTTTCCTTTAAGTACTTTTATTCAAACTGAGGAACTTTCTCCTACTAAACAGACATTCTTCCCTTGTAAAGTAATGTAAAATAAACATTTTGAGATTCCTACTTAGAGAAACTTCAGGAAAAAAGAGAGCAAAGTATCAGGGGCATAAGGTGCTAGAACAAAATATGAATTTGTAAATCCTTATGTCCAATAATACTGTTAAAAGAACTTGGAACAAACTGAATAAATAGATGTAATAGTTAAACCAACTGCAGCAAGAAAGCTCATTATAGTACTATTTAACGTAGCATTCCTTATCAACAATTTCCATTTGCCACTCCTCATTTCTATAAACTTGGATACTAAACATAAATATTATGATTAGTGAGACTGGAGAAAAGGAAAGCCTCCTGTTAGATCCAACACTGAAAAGTTGAAAGAGGGTGGAGAGGGGTTACAGAACTAAGTGAGGTTAAGATAAATCTTATGTTGTTAGCCTTTTTTTTTTTTTAACAAGTATGCCTGTAGTCACAAACAAAAGAAATATACTTAAGGTTGGGGTTTGGGGTCGCATTGACCATCTGTAAGATACTAGAGGTTAGGGACTACATGTTATTTTTTGTATTTTTTACAAGCAGGACTATGTCTGGCATATAATAGATGCCCAGTAAACGTCTGTTGAGTGAATCAATCTGTGGTTCAATATAGTCATAATGGCAAAATTCGGTTTTAGAGACATTATTTTGGTTCAAGGTAGAGGTACTACTTAGGCAGGACTTGCAATGTTTATGTAGGGGCAGATTGGGCCAGGATTCAGTACCAGTCCTGTCAAAGACAAATGGATTGTTTTCCATATGCATTTGTGCCCCACCTCATTGTACAAAGGATTTGGGTGATGAGGAGTGTGGAGCGAGCCTACTAATAAAGCTTTATAATAGGACAAGAATTACAAATATATTAAGCATATTCATCTCATGCCAATTTTTTTTTTTTTAAAGATTTTATTTATTTGAGAGAGAGAGAGAGAGCGCACATGAGAGGGGGTTGGGTCAGAGGGAGAAGCAGACTCCCTGCCGAGCAGGGAGCCCGATGTGGGACTCGATCCCGGGACTCCAGGATCATGACCTGAGCCGAAGGCAGTTGCTTAACCAACTGAGCCACCCAGGCGCCCAATCATCTCATGCCAATTTAAGGACATATTTGTCGTTATGTTTCCTTAGGTTTTCCCCAGAGTGCATGGTCCCCCATCTTTTTTATTGTCAGTATTTGCCATTTGTTGTAATTCATTTATTATTATTATCATCAATGGGACATGTCATTCGATCCGTCGAAATCTTGCTTAATCTGGATCCCAAGCGTTCCTTTAAGTCTCAGGAGAAAACGACTTTGGCTGAAGTCGGTGCCCAAAGCCACACCCACTAAGAGGCCTTAAGAAACCTGGGGCTTTCCCGGCGGCGACTCAGCTGTAGGCAAGCACGCTGCGCGTCGGAATCCCAGGGCTGGCACTTCAGCATTCCCCGTGGGAGGCGCGTCCTCCTCCCCAGCGAGGCAGGCCGCCCACCCCGGTCCAGCTCCCTTTCTGGCGGGGACTCGGGGCCCTCTTCCCGCCCCGCCCCGGGCTCATTTGCATAGGGACGCGCGCGGCGCCGGCGAACGGGAGGGCGGGCGCGGCCGGGGAGGCGGCGCGCGCGCGCCCTGACAGCTGGGCCTTGCTCGCTCACTCGCTCGTCCCCGGCTTCCGAGCACAGCATGGCGGTCAAGGTGACTCCCAACTCTCTGCTGCTGCCTTTATTGCATAAGAGCCTTTCCGGGGACCTTGCCTTCAGCCCCTCACCTCTCATCATTTTCTTCGTTGCCTGGTTCTTAGATAGCGTATCCTGGGGCTCCAGCTTGCGGGTGGGAGAGCTGTGTGCGCCTTGGACCGGAGGGAGAGGATGCCCGGCTGGGGGAGGGGAAGTAGGAGGGATTATGAGTTGGAGGGGTTTCTGAGGACCACAGGTCGGAGAAGGAAGAGTAGTGTCCTGCTCTAGATGCATGGGTTTGTGAGCCCGGACTTGGCGTCAGAAAGGCAGTAGGAGGAAGTGGCATGTAAAGCCGGGGATACCTAAGGCATCTGTGTTTTGCAGTGGGGGAGGGGGTGAGTAATTGAGTAATTTGGGGCTTCAGTGGGGCCTGGGACAGTGGTTGGCATTTGTGCTGCAGGTGGCAGGATGTCCAAAGTATTTGGAAACATTGTCGCAGCTTTCATATTTTAGCTTGGGTGGAGAAAGAGAGGAGATAATTATTTTCTGGATTGCTTTACATGGGGAAGAAAGGCTGCTAGGCCAGGCGATTAATTTGGGTATTTCAACTTTCCCCGTTGCTCTGTTCTTGATGGCCTCTTGATTTGGAGGTGGGTGGTGGCTATTGTGTTGCTAGTGGATGTGGACTAAAGTAAGAGATTGATCCTCATTGCCTTCCCTTTCCAGTCCAGAGGAAATCTGGGAGATTTGCTATATATTAAGCTCTTCACACCTGTACTTCCCCCCTGTAGTCACAGATCTCCAATTTGACAGGTGTTATCAGTATTAGTTCTTTTGGTTTGTTTTAAACCAAACACCCTTATAAAAGATAAGAGCATTGATTGTTAGCGTCTGAGAACTCTAATCTGAAGAGATTATGTAGTCTCTAGTAAAGCATTAACTAGCTTTATTTTTTCTTACAGGTGCAAACAACCAAGCGAGGTGATCCCCATGAGTTAAGAAACATATTCCTACAGGTAAATTGGCTTATGTTGCATGCTCTTTTATTGGGACCAAAAAAAAAAAAGATGTAAATTTAGTGCTTTTCAGGCCTTAACTTTCAGGATTGTTCTATTTTCATTTATTTTTGAAAACATGGATAGACAAATATAGCTTGGACTTTAAGGTTTGAATAAAGATTTTCTTTTTTATTAAGGTTTGATAAAATATTTTCCTCAAAATATTTTTTTTAACATGACAAAGTATGTGAAGAAGAACACTAAAAAGAATTTCTGGCTTCCCTTAAGCACTATGATCAAAATTTTATTTCAAAATGTATTGACACTCTTGTGTAATTACTAGGTATGGTGATTAAATTTCTTTCTTGAAAGTTGCAAGTTTATAGTTTTCCTCCTTGTAAGCATTTATGTAATTTGTTACAGAGATAAGAATATTATAGTTATTGTTCATTTGTGTCTGTTTTTTCTCCCTCTACTTATTTATATTCATCAGCTTTTAAGGTTTGTTACAAAATGTTACCGTCTGCAATTCTTGCAGAGATTCACCTGCTAAGTTTTTAAGATCAGCAACTTGGCTGTAGACTTAAAAAGTTGGCTTAGTTTTTTTGTTTTGCTTTCTTTTCTTAAATTTCAGAAGTTCCTTAGGCAGGAAGTTGTACTTAAAGAAATAGACGAAAAGGGAGACAAGCTAAGATGTTCCACCAAATATGGTGTTTTTCTCTGAAATATTCTTTTGAAAACTTTCTATTCTGGACCTACGTTCTTATATAGAAACTTTGACCTTGGGCAGGTCCCTGCTGGGTATTTGTTTCCTTTGTAAAATGAGAGGTGATCTCCAAGGTTCCTTCCAACTCCAGAAGTCTATGATTCTATATTAGGAACAGATTCTAACATATGCTGATTAGCCTGGAATAGATGACATTTTTATCTGAGGCATGGATTGCTGAAGCTTTTGTTGGGGAGGAGGCTGCCTAGATGACCATACGTATGTGTAGTTCATGAAAAAGAATTAGCAAAAAATTGGAATCTTAAATTTTACAAAATCTGATAAAGGGAAGCATCATTTCCAGAACATAAGTAATTGTAATAGAAATGATCTATTTATGGCTTGAAACCTTTATTCCTCACAAGTGTTCTTGAAAATAACGGAAAAATATGTCAGTATTAACCGCACCGTATACTTAGTTGTTTTGTGAAAAGTTCGTGTGATATAGTTAATTTTTTCTAGATTAAGTAGACATGGAAGAAATCAGTTGAAAGATGCATGATGTAGTGAAGGTGTCAGGAACGTTGGGTTCAATTCCCTGACCTGCCTCTGATTGTTGTACCTGTAGGCTACCTGTCTGGCTTTCTGGGCTTCACCTTCATATGTGGGATTCAGTGGGGCATCAGGAAATGGAAATTGAGGTCCTTTCAGCTTAAAAATCTTAGGGAGGGGCGCCTCGGTGACGCAGTCAGTTAAGCGTTGGACTCTCGATTTTGGCTCACGTCTGATCTCAGGGTCGTGAGATTGAGCCCCATGTCAGGCTCTGCTTTCCGTGGGGAGTTTGCTTGAGTTTCTCTTCCTCTTCCCCTACCCCCTGCTCTCTCTTTCTTTAAAATTAAATAAATAAAA
Source organism: Zalophus californianus (assembly GCF_009762305.2). Classification (NCBI taxonomy): domain Eukaryota; kingdom Metazoa; phylum Chordata; class Mammalia; order Carnivora; family Otariidae; genus Zalophus; species Zalophus californianus. The sequence goes on along the minus strand of NC_045597.1, from coordinate 135,286,363 downwards.
AAAATTTTTTTTTAAGATTTTATTTATTTGACACAAAGAGACAGCAAGAGCAGGAACACAAGCAGGGGGAGTAGGAGAGGGAGAAGCAGGCTTCCCGCTGAGCAGGGAGCGCAATGCCAGGCTCCATGTGGGGCTCGATACCAGGACCCTGGGATCATGACCTGAGCCGAAGGCAGATGCTTAATGACTGAACCCCCCAGGCGCCCCTAAATAAATAAGTCTTAAAAACCCTGTGGGGAAAAAATCTGTAATTCTGCATGGATCTGGTTTTTTGGGGGAGGGAGGATAGAAATATAAGGAGAGAGCTGGGACTATGCCTAGCTCTTTGACTTTTAAATCTTATTATCTTTTTTTTTCTTAAAGATTTTATTTATTTGACAGAGAGAGAGAGACAGTGAGAGAGGGAACACAAACGGGGAGTGGGAGAGGGAGAAGCAGGCTCCCTGCTCAGCAGGGAGCCCGATAAGGGGCTCGATCTCAGGACCCTGGGATCATGACCTGAGCCGAAGGCAAATGCTTAATCAACTGAGCCACCCAGGCACCCCATCATTATCTTCTTTTTAAAGATTTTTATTTTTAAGTAATATCTACACCCAGTGTGTGGGCCTCGAACTTAACAACTTTGAGATCAAGAATCGCATGCTCTACTGACTGGGCCAGCCAGGTGCTCCCTTACCATTATCTTTTTACACATTATTTTGGATGATGACCTTATTTTTATATTGAAAAATTGAGGAATTCATAACAGTGTATTTAGCACTAGTTATAAAGCATTGACCCAAGAATTCTTGATGGATAAGAGATCATAGACATTTATCTTCAGCAGCTAGAAATATATAATAAATTTAGTTGAATCAATTTGAGAACAGTTACCAAGTAAGAGCAGATTTTTTTTATTCCTGTCTTGAGTACTTCAAACTAGTTACTTGAAGCTATAGGACATTGTTTAGAAACAGTTTTATTTTAGAAGCATATGGTTTATTAATATTTTAGAGATAATAGGCAAAAATATATACTAACTACATATTTCTTTAGCATTTAATATATTTACCCAAAAAATATTTACTAAGGACTGTTTGCTGTGTGCTGTGTGTGCAGTTGTATTTAGTTTAGCAATAGACACCTGTTGAATAATCAAGAGAGGATTGAGCCAAGACGTGAATGGTAATGGACATGTGACTAACTCCTCTCTCAGACCCATTCAATTTCTAACAGGTTGTGGTTGAGGGAGTCAAGAATAATGAAGTCAAATGCATAGCCTCTGGAAGAGCAATCAAATTGGCTTGCCTGGATCAAAGTGGCTGTAATAATAATGACAATGGCTAACTTATTGATCATTCTGCGCTGTGCTGGGCAATGGCCTAATGCGTTAAGGGTATTACATTAATTTTCCTAACCACCCTAGGAGGTAGGGTTAGAGTCCCTGTTAAATAGACAAAGTTAAATGACTTGGTTAATGTCATTTAGTCCTTAAGTGGTGGAGGCTGGATTCCAATCAAACTGCAGAACCTGTACTCTTAACCCTTACACTAAATCACTTGTGGGTTCTCAAAATGGGGGGCAGGTAATATTTTTTTTAAAAGATTTTATTTATTCTTTTGACAGAGAGAGATAGCGAGAGCAGGAACACAAGCAGGGGGAGTGGGAGAGGGAGAAGCAGGCTCCCCGTGGAGCAGGGAGCCCGACACGGGGCTCCATCCCAGGACCCCGGGATCATGACCTGAGCCGAAGGCAGACGCTTAACAACTGAGCCACCCAGGCAGGGGGTGTAGAGGTATATGAGGGGCTAATGGCAGCTGTGTTTGTTAAAGGAAAAAAATCTGGTTACTTAGGTGATGAAAAAAAAGTGCCTTTACACTGTAACTACCTAGAACCTTTGGCCAGTGAGTTTGGATTTGAAACAGTAGGGAGGCACTATGGGTTTCTGGGTGGGCAAATTGAAGTGGTGAATTCTGAAAGCTCTTTGTGTATGTTGGATAAGGTGTGGAGAGGTTGGAAGTAGGTAGGCAGATCAGCTAAGAGGCTATTGAAATAATACATGTGGGAGATAATGATCTGGAGTGGCTGATGGCTGGGGAAAAGGAAAGGAAGGACAATACCAGGGACTTTGTAAGGGATGAATCCATTGAATTTGGTATTAAATATAAAAGTAAAGGAAGAAGTAGTGAATGTGGATAGATGTTAATTGATAAGGCATCCATTTTGGGAATTTTTGCCGGGGGGGAGCAGTTTAAGTTGGGTTGTTAAATAAATATGTCCCAATATGTTAAATCTGTCAAGTTTGGGGAGAGACAAATTTATACAGGTGGTAGATAAATCCTTGTGGTGATGGGATTAAATATAAAAGAAACAAGACCAGGAATAAAGGACTGATTTATAAGTGATATCCACAATTGAAGTGGGAAGGAGGAAGAGGAGAAGTAGGGAGAATCGTCCCAATGGAATTTGAAGTAGTTTCAAAAAGATATAGTCAAAGATTAAAATACAGATTATTGTTATTAGTATAATTTAGTTTTGGTAGGATTTTGGGACCGCTTGAGTTTAGGATCATTTGAGCTGTTTAAAGACTACAGAGAATGTTTAATTTTGAATTTTGGAATACAATCGAAAGCTTTTTTTTTTTTTTTTTAAAGATTTTATTCATTTGTGTGTGAGAGAGAGTGCATGTGCACGCACGAGTTCGGGGAAGGGTAGAGGGAGAGGGAGAAGCAGACTCCCCGCTGAGCAGGGAGCCTTATGTGGGGCTCGATCCTAGGATCCCAGGACCCGAAGATTGTGACCTGAGCCGAAGGCAGATGCTTAACCATCTGAGCCGCCCACATGCCCCTAATTGAAAGCTGTTTTTTGTAAAATTTAGATTAACTCTCTAAATCACCAATACTCATTTGTTTTTGTCATCAGCAAAATATTCCTCTTTGAAAGTGCTGATCTCTCTATATTTAATGGAATTATGTGTGCAAGTTTGTGAGAAGGGCTTTATAAAAGTAAAGTGCGTTATCATTTTGAATATAGGGAAATAGGTTTATTTTTTCTGTGTTCATTGCCTCTCAAATTTTGATGAGCTATATTTTCAATTAAAAAAAGAACAATAGTATTCACTTGGATTCTGTTTTTTCTTGTCCCCTACAAGTTCATAAAATTGGAGCACAATAAATGAATTGGTATGTGTTAGATTGGGCTATAATTTTACAACCGGTTGTCAAGTTAAGATCTTACTATTACTATCCTTACAACTGTCATTTCTTGATTTATCTCTTCTTTTACCTCTCTCACCCACACACTATCATTGACCCAATTTCGCCACATCAGAAATACACAGTAGCAAAAGGAGACAATAGAAGCAATGAAGAAGGAGGTAAGGTGAGGATAACAGGAATGTCACAGCCTGTTATAAACCTGACAAACTTCAAAATGAGGAGTTAATCTAGTCTATGCTTTGTGGCAAAGTAGGTTTATCAAAAACTGTTTTAAGTGAATTGTTTTTCAAGGTCTCTCTTTTTTTTCAGTGGGTAGACTTTTTGTTGTTTATTTATCAAGGTATGGTACGGTAAAAGCAACACATGTTGAGACTGTATCATTGCATGTTAGACTAGAAACATGCTGCAATATAGAACTCAAATATTATTTCCATCCTGTTCTTTTTCTCTTATTTATTTATTTATTTATTTGAGAGAGCAAGAACACAAGCAGGGGGAGGAGTGGAGGGAGAGGGAGAGAAACAGATTCTCTGCTGAGCGTGGAGCCTGACATGGGACTCGGGCCCAGGACCCTGAGATCATGACCTGAGCTGAAGTCAGATGCTTAACGACTGAGCCACCCAGGTGCCCCACCCTGTTCTTTTTCTCATTGTCACCGATGTAAAAATGAAGATCATATCCCATACAAAAATTATGAAAATTCATTTTCTTTGTTATTTTAGAGAAGTGGAAGAAGATGCTGCTAATGTAAAGCAAAGAGTGATTCTTCCTTAGGGATTTTATGATAACATTTAATTTTTAATTGAAAGAAATATTCTTTTTTTTTTTTAAAGATTTTATTTATTTATTGGACAGAGAGAGACAGCGAGAGCAGGAACACAAGCAGGGGGAGTGGGAGAGGGAGAAGCAGGCTTCCCGCTGAGCAGGGAGCCCGATGTGGGACTCGATCCCAGGACCCTGGGATCATGACCTGGGCCGAAGGCAGACGCTTAACGACTGAGCCACCCAGGCGCCCAAGAAATATTCTTTTATTCAATAAATAATTTGTTTACGTATTGCGTATTTATTTTGGGCAGTAACCTGGAGCTGAGAAGGGAGTTAAGGCAGGACTTTTAGCAGGAGACACTTCTACTTTGTTGGAATAGGCATTAGGGCTATGTTTTCAGAAGCATGGAATGTGGACTACAAATGATAACATCTACTGAGGCTCAATGTGGAGGAAAAAGGTGCTCTCATAGGGTATTTGTGGAAACAAAGACTCTTTGGAAAGCAATTTGGCGATAGTTTAAAATAGAAAGAAGATACCATTTGAACAAACAATCCTACCTTTGGGATATTTATCCCAGAGAAATAAAAATACTTATAAGAATATATATATGTACAAGGGGCGCCTGGGTGGCTTAGTCGGTTAAGTGGCTGCCTGCAGCTCAAGTCATGATCACAGGGTCCAGGGATCTAGTCCTGAATCAGGCTCCCGGCTGAGCAGGTAGTCTGCTTGTCCCTCTCCCTCTGCCCCTCCCCACTGCTTGTGTGGGCATACTCGCATTCTCTCTCTCTCAAATAAATAAAATCTTAAAAAAAAAGAAAAGAATATATGTACCGGGTTGTTAGTTGCAGCACTCAGTTGTTCCTTGAGGAAAAAAAAAAGTAAGAAACAAGAGAAATGTTATCAAAGGGGAGTAGTAGAAAAATTGTGGAATAACCATCCCATGGAAAATTATGCAGAACTGAAAAGAATGAGTTAGGCCTATTTCAGCTGATTTAGAGAGATTTCCAATGTACTATTAAGTGAAATAAGAAAGATGTAAATAAGCGTATATAGCATGATTATAGTTTTCTGAAAGTCATTTTGTATATGTTGTATTTATATTTACACATATTTATGCTTATAGAAGAATTAGGGGAAAATAAAAAAGTCTTGATGTATATGTATTAGATTTTGATCAAGTGAATAATTTAAAAAGAATTTAGCAGTTCAGAACTTGAAGTTAAAAGAGGACTTCCCAGACTAAATTGGGTTGAATAAACCCAGTATGAGACACACAAAAGGGTATCTAACTGATTAAGTTTTTACCAGTTCTTTATAATGTGGGCATTGAAGATGATAGCCTTTATCTTTAGTATATTATTATTTTTAAAAATTTTATTTATTTATTAGAGAGAGACATAGCGAGAGAGGGAACACAAGCAGGGGGAGTGGGAGAGGGAGAAGCAGGCTTCCCGCTGAGCAGAGAGCCCAATGTGGGGCTTGATGCCAGGACCCTGGGATCATGACCTGAGCTGAAAGCAGATGCTTAATGACTGAGCCACCCAGGCGCCCCTATCTTTAGTATATTAGTACTTGCCATAAACTATATAGAGTTTTTATAAAAAAAGGGGGGGTTAGGCATTAAGGGCATACTCACACCATAGATTTTATCCTTGAGCTAACTGAAGGATTGAAAAATAGTTGAAAAGATGAGAAAATTAGTTTTATTAAATGCCATGTTGTGTTCTATTACCCATCAACATATTTTTAATTGTCTACCATGTCCCAGGCTAGGCATTGTGCTAGGTTCTACCTTTATAGATTTTAAAGATTTTTTTAAAAAATGTATTTATTTGGGGGGTGCGAGAAAGCAATCATGAGCCAGGAGGAGAGGCAGGGCGAAAGGGAGAAGCAGACTCCCTACTGAGCAGGGAGCCTGCCGTGGGGCTTGATCTAGGAACCCCTTGATTTTGACCTGAGCCAGAGGCAGACACTTAACTGACTGAGCCACCCAGGTGCTCCTACCTTTATAGATTTTAGATAGAGGATTTTCAGTGAAGGTAAAACCTCACATTCTAGGTTGCGGTGAGATAGACAATAGCAAAGCCCACAGACTTGGAAAAAAAACAAAAAGCAGCTGCAGAAGGTGATAAGTCTGATAAGGAAATAAACAGAATGATGGAGAAGGCCATCATTTTTCAAGGGGGTGGTCAGGAAAGACCCCTGAGAAGGTGATATTAGAGATGAGACTAAAAGGTGGGTAGAGAGAATTCTGAACAGAGGGCTCACAAGTCTAAAGGCCTAGATATAAATAAGGGTTTGTATGTTCAGCAACCAGAAAGGAGGCCAGTGTGCCTGAAGTGTCAGTTAGTGAGAGAGTGAATGGCCAGTAAGAGATGAGGCTGAAGGAGAGCCATATCAGGCATGGCCTTGTTTGCAGGCCACAGAAGAGTTTGGATTTTTTTTTAAGAGTGTTGTTGAAACTGAAGGTCTTTCACCTTGGAAGTGGAATAATTCAGTTTACATTTTGAATAGATCATATTGAAGTAGATCATATTGATCTATTATGTAAACTTTCTTATACATTTCTGTGCTTTCTTATGCATGACTGCTTTGAGTAGACTGTGAGTCTTCCTATTTAATTTCCTCCTGTCCCTGGGGTTCTTAGACTACCTTGAGTGAGGCATCACTGACTCCTTTTCATCCCAAAGGCCAGTAGCTGGAGCCTACGAGGGCTTTGTAGTCTGACCTGGATTTGAGTCCTTATGTGCTGCCTTTTTGCTGTATGACTGTAGGCATTTACATAAGCTTTGAGTCTGTTTCCTCATCTGTCTGAGAAGGGATAACTACACATAGCGCATAGGGATGTTATAAAGATTAACTGAGGTAATTTGTAAATGATGCCTGACACATGGAGCTTAGTTCCTTGTTCCCTTCCTTTTCTTCTAAGATGAGATGAAGACTTTTCTTTCCTGAATAAGATCCGAGTCCCTTGTCTTTCCCAGATAACTGTGCTGGACCTATAAAGTGACTAAGATGTTAATATGTGTTTATGATTATGTATGTAATCAGCTAATTACTCACATTCTTGAGACATACACCTGAAGATCTTTACAAATCCCCACATTCAGAAATACCACCATAAGAGGTGACTTCTCGCAAGTTTATAGGTTCTGAGAAGAGATATAGCCATGGTCTAAGATTGAGAGACTATGAAAGATGTGTGCAGAATTGTTTTTGGAAACTTCAACTGCTCAGTCTGGACCAGAGAAGGAATAATAGTCCAAGTAGGCTCTGAAATACCGAGACACAGACCTAAAAGACTTGTAATTCATTCTTTAGTGTATAACTTAAAAATCATTTCCTTGTGCTGTCCAGCTCTCTTTTACTTAATATTACTGAAGTTTCTGAAGCATCATTCACTGAAACCAGTGCCATAGCCACTATTGGGCTTCCAGAATGTGCCATTGCTTACTTAATCACTATTATGTGTCAGGCACTATTGTAAGTATTCTATACAAATCTTTATAGTTAATCCTCAAAACAACTCTATAAGATAGGAACCATTAATATTCCCATTTTCATAGATGAGGAAACTGAGCCCTAGAAGGGTTAAGTAACTTGATCAAGGTTGTACAGTAAATGGAAGAGACTTGCTTTATGTATTTCAAAGCAACTTGGCTTTTCTCGTTAATATTGTTTGGAGATATGGGTATGTTAGTACATATAGAATCATCTCATTCTTTTTCTGTCTTTTAAAAAGACTTTTTTAATTATGGAAAATTTTAAACCTGTATAAAGCTAGAGAAAATAGTATAATGAATTACCATATATCCATTACTCAGCTTCACCAACTGTTATGGCTAATCTTGCTTCATCTGTATCGCAGCTGCATTGGATTATTTTGAAGCAATTCCCAGACATTGTATCACTGCATACACAAATACTTTAGTATCTCTAAAGGAGATGACTCTGAAAACCATCAAACCATAATTCAATTATTACAGGTAAAAATATTCCTTACTAATGTGGATTTACATTCAGTGTTGAAATTTCCCGGATTGTTTCATTTTTTAAAGTTGCTTTATTAAAATCAGGATCCAAGCCATGTTCATACATTACATTTGGTTGATCTGTCTCTTAAATCTTTTAATATTTTCCACTCCCTACCAGGATAAAGGTCCTTCTATCTCTGTGGCAAAAATTTTGGTATTTAATCAAGGTTTACCAACATTAAAGCATTCTGTCCCCCTAGGAGCTGCACCTTGATTGTCAAAGGCGTGATTTGCCCAGGCTTACAAATACATATGCTCCTTGTATGTTCCCATGGTTACTTAGACCAAGAGATTGAAGTATTATTTTAAGAACAATGCAAATTAATTATACAACTTAATCTGTCCTGAGAAGCATTCTAGTTTGAGTTATTGAGTTCTCTGGGGTCATTATTTTATTTCCAAGGTTTTTGGCCATTTTGAGGGGAAAATTGTTTTGGTAGACCTCGTTTATTATGGAAGTTTCGGTTGATTTCAGTGATTAACAAGGGTCTTGTACCTCCATGCTCTGTTAGGACTTGCATTGTTTAGTAGCTGACAGTAGGACTTGATATAATGGACAGTAAAAATACATATACTGAAGCAAAAAGAAAAATAAGCACATAATATTTCATGGAAACGAGTTAGAAACCAGACTTTTGGAGAACTTTTTTTGTAAAATCAAATAGAAGGTTTGATTCTAGTGTTTGTGAAATATGCAACAGAATGTGCTAGTTAAAATTAGATGGATGGGACACCTGGGTGGTTCAATCAGTTAAGTCTCTGCCTTTGGCTTGGGTCATGATCCTGGGGTCCTGGGATTGAGTTGTGCATCCGGGCTCCTTGCTCAGCGGGGAGCCTGCTTCTCCCTCTGCCTACCACTCCCCCTGCTTGTTCTCTCTCTCTCTCTTTCTCTCTGGCAGATAAATAAATAAAATCTTAAAAAATAAATAAAATTAGATGGATAAAATTACTTTTTCCTAATGCATGTGTAGTTGATTTTAGTAAATATCAAAAAAATTTTGCATCACTAATTAAAATCTTTTAAAAAATTGGCTGTATGTGTTAAAAGTATTTTTTCTTACTAAAATATTACTTATGATAGATGAATTCCACATTGTACTGTTGTAACAGGGTTTGTGTGTCAGACCCATTGCAGTTTGCTCCTCATGGAGAGTGCTCGTGTAATGAAAGGGCATATATTCCTGACTAAATTTGGCTTCCGTTAGGAGGAAGAACAGTAAAAGTGAAGGACAGCAAGAGGATTAACTTTGTATGCTCAGCTCTTCCATTGTTCATGTATTCATTTTTATACATGGGAAATGCTTTATGTGATATCTGTAATTACCAAACTTTGTGACATTGTCATTTGAGAGTTGCTGAAATTAAAAGGATATTGAGATCTAAAAAATGTCAGTTCATCTCAGTTGGAACAAAGTCATGGAGCAACAGTGTGTTTTAACTCATATTACAGCCACGTGTTGGATAAGCAGAGATGAGGCTGGCTAGACCAGTTAGGACCGATGTGGTAAACCCAAGAATAGTGGAAGCCATCCCCAAGGAAACCTTGGTTTGGAGGAAGATGAAGAGTTAGAACAATAACTCCTTCATGCTTGGGCAAAAGCAGAATAATTAAATAATCAAAGGAGGGAAATTGGGCCCCTATGCTTTTCTGTGTTTCTAAGCATTTTAGAAGAACTACAGTATTTCAATATGCATTAGTTTTACAATTTCCAAGTACTTTGGTGTTCAAGATCTCATTTTTTCCCTTACATCAAGACAGCTATCTTTCTGTATTGTTTTATTAGAGAAGAGGCTCAAAGAAGCTATGTTTCACTCAGGAAATCACACAGGAGATTAGAACTCGTTTTCTGACCCTGGTTTCGGTGTCCATCATGCTACCGTCTCTGAGCTATGTGAGGGTAGGAATTATGTTTTTGTGATCTTTGCATCCCTAGTACCAGGCATAGTGTCTACCACACAATCGGTACTTGATAAAATTTTTTTAAGTAAATGCAAAATGACCGGAAGATTTGAAATTAGCAGATTTTAAGTAGTGCTTCTAAATATATTACCTTTGTTTTGGTGTGCATACCTAAAAAGAAAATCCTTGATACAGCTACACTTTTTAAAAAGTAACCAGCTTTATAGTTACAGCAGATCAGAATTTTTCTTTATAATCTCTGGAAAGTCTTTTAGACATATAAAATATCAAAGGATCTATTTGTCTTTGAACTTAAACCATTTTAACAGGTAATTTGTGTTGTTTAGACTATTTGGGTTTTTTACTCATTTGTGTCATTGAATTTTATGTTAACCATCTTTTCCTCCTTACTCAATAGAAATTTAGGATTGTGTGAAAATTCTTTGTAAAGTCTGCTTTATAGTAACCTGTGATATAGGTTAAATTTTGGTAAATAGTTAAAGGAGTTAGTTACTACTATCTAACTTCAGTCAAGTGAGACCTTGATATGTTGATCTATTGGCTTGGTAGGCAAAACATTTCTAGATAACATGATCTCATTTGGAGCTAGAGGTAGTTCAGTGTAAGTACCATAGTGTAAGTACATATATCTATATGTGAAACCCTACCATCTTTCATCAGCAATAAAGATTCTAATCTTTCATTAAGATCCATTTTATTTCTCAATCGTCAGAATGTAAAGACTTTTTCAAGCACATGTGAACTATACTCAATGTAAATTTAAATATTTCTGGAAATGTCAAATCTATGTGCACTTTTACATTCCAAAACTTGAATTGGATTTGGAAAAAGTTTAATCAAGAAAATAAGTCACTATTTTTGTTTGGATACTGTCAGCTACTTCTTGTCAATGTCTTTCATGTGTCCTTGACTTCCTGCCCAAGAGGGATTTACAACTGCTTAAGAGACATCTTTGAAATGGCAAATGATTAACTCTAAAGTTATTTGGAGTATGGATATAATATTTGGTCAATTTCATTTAAAGTAATTTTGGTTCACTCTTTGAAATGACAGGAACAAAATGGAAATGATACTATGAAACGAATAAGTTAGTTGATAGATAAAATTTTTAGCATAACTGTTAGCATGGGAGACCCAAAACTTTGTTTTACATTACTTTTTATTGTTTTTAGTATAAATATGTGAGTCATTTTGGTTAGCAGGAAGAGGTCTCAAAATGGCTACTTAATCTTTTCTGATTTCTAGCCTTTTGTGTTACTCAAGACCATGTTTACTTTGTTTAAAACATTATTATCCAGTCAATTAAAATAAACATTGAAAGTAATGAAGCTGTTTAAAATAAATGGGTCATTCTTATTTTAAAAGTATTTAAAAATATACTTTTGGTTTAAATATATCATGTGTTTTTAAGGTACCTGCTTTTCTTTGTTAACATAATATCTAAAATGTTTTAGCATTTTGACTGACTGTGGGTAGATTCTAGTTTCAGTTCTATACTCCCTCTTCTGTCTGTTCAGGCAAACAGACTCACTGACATTGCCAAGTAATTGTCTCTAATTTAATGAGTTAATTAGTTAACTGTCTCCTGCAAAAGTCAAGTACTAACTCCTTATGGATGAGAAGAGTTGTTTTTTTTCCCTCTGAGCTATACACTTTATCTTTCAGTTCAAATCAAGTTAAAATAGACTAGGAGAGTTGGGGAAAACACTAGCAAAATACCTCAGGGTAAGTGATTCTCTGGCATCATTTATAACCCCAGATACTGGCAAAGCCTGTTCCAGTACTTGTCAACAAAAGCATTTGTTTTCCTTGTTGGCTGCTGTGTCCTTGGTTTGTGCTAAGGCTGCTTTATTTCCTGATAAAGTCAAGAATGTTGTGAAATCCTGGTGATTCTGTAAGTACAGTATAATTTGTGTGTGTGTGTGTGTGTGTGTGTGTGTGTGTGTGTGTGTGTTCGTTCGTTCTGTGTGTAGTGGTGGTAATCCCGGCAGTCAAATTCAGGTATTAGTGTTAGATGTGAGACACCTATGTGGCAAAAAGAAATGGAAACTTAGTTGCCACATTTTGTTAATACTAACTCTGAAATGTTTTCATATTCTCTTATTTGAAAACTGACATCTGATTAAGGAAAGCAAGCAGCTCTCAAACCATTGGAGAGAGAACAAAGATCTCCATAACCCATCTCTAGTATTTTTTTTATTTTGCACCTTGTGTTTAGTTCTTCCTTCTTTTAAATTTTCATAGGAGTCAGACCCAGGATTCCTTGTCAAAGGACGTGAGCATTCATATAGTTCTTTATATATGATGTATATGTATATATATTGCTGAGTTGCTTTTTTAATAGAAGTTGCTTTTTTAAATGACTGAATTGGAAAAAAGCAAGATGTACAGAACAGTATCTATATTTATGTTACCATTTGTGTAAAAAGAAACGGGTAAGAATATTCATGCGTATTTGCATGTATATACATTATCATGTGTATGCGTATATCTTACATGTGTATAATCATTTATGCGTAAAACATCTGGAAGGATATACAAGAAATTGATTGCCTCTGAAGTGAGGTATTGAGTGACTGGGGATAGAGGTGTTAGAAAGACTTTTCACTGTATACCCTTTTGTACCTTTTGAGTTTTGAATGGTGTGACTGTAACATTATGAAAATCATTTTTTAGGGCGCCTGGGTGGCTCAGTTGGTTAAGCGACTGTCTTCGGCTCAGGTCATGATCCTGGAGTCCCGGGATCGAGTCCCGCATCGGGCTCCCTGCTCAGCAGAGAGTCTGCTTCTCCTTCTCACCCTCCTCCCTCTCATGCTTTCTGTCTCTCACTCTCTTTCTCAAATAAATAAATAAAATCTTAAAAAAAAAAAAAAAGAAAATCATTTTTTAAAAAAGCCGTTAGCAAGGGGTGAAAATACCCATTGTTTTCTTTTTTTTTTTAAGATTTTTATTTATTTATTGAGAGAGAGAGAGAATGGTAGAGAGAGAGCACGAGAGAGAAGAAGGTCAGAGGGAGAGACAGACTCCCTGCTGAGCAGGGAGCCCGATGCGGGACTCGATCCTGGGACTCCAGGATCATGACCTGAGCCGAAGGCAGTCGCTTAACCAACTGAGCCACCCAGGCACCCAACCCATTGTTTTCTTATTTGCACTCCCACCCCCTTGGTTCAGGCCTCATCCTCTTTCATCTGGATCTTCAGTAGGGGACACTTGGTCTCCCTGCCCCCAGTCAGTTTCTGACCTCTCCAAACCATCTTTTCCCTTGCCACCAGAGAGAGCACAGGTTAAATCACATCTTTGTCCTCCTCTAAAATTTTTAGTGGCATCCCAAGGTGCACAGAATGGAGTTCAGACTATTCAGCTTAGCCTTCAAAGTCTTCTATCATCTGGTTTCAAACTGCCTTTGTGGTCTCACCTTCTGTATGCTATCTTTGTATATATCCTCTCTTCATTATCATTTCCTTTTCAACGAACTCTCTCCCCCCCAAAAAGGAAAAAAAGTATTTTAAAATTTCTATATGTGTTCACATTTTCTTTTTTCTTTTTTAGCCTGAAAGACCCTGTCTGTTTGCAGTTAAAATTGAATTTTATTTTCGAGGCCTATTCTGAACGTTACTTTCTCCTTCCTACTGCAGCCTCATTCCACCTGTTCTTAGAATGAACCAGTCTTTTTTGAATCCCATAGTATTTCCCATACAGTTGTTTGGCACTCATGTTCTAGTGAGTTGTTGACTTGTCAGTGTCTTTATTATTCTATTTTTAGACCTTCTTGTGTTGATTCCTCTTTTCAATTGCAGTAGTCTTCCTGACATTGTGCCTTTCCCCACTCCTGCCTATTCTTAACTCTGTTGTTTTCTGATTTTGGTAAAACATGTCAGATTTTGAAGAACACTGAAGAACAAAGAGCAAAAGAAGTAGTTGACAAGAATTGGTAGAATCCACTCACTATTAGTATTAATACTATACAGTTTATTTTTTCTTTATCCTATATTCGCATACCTATTGTTTTGAAATGTCAAAGATTATTTGGTCTTCATTTTATAGATGTGTGATATATCTAGAAGCTTGGGAGGAAAATGGAGTTGTTGAAGGACTCACTGAGTTAGTGGTAGGGCCAGGACTTAAACTTAGGACCGTTTCGGGAATGACATTTATAGCATGTAGAGAGAACATGACTTTATTTTGAGGTGATATTTGTTAGTGTTTTTGGTAGTACAAGCTAGTAAAAACGTGTCTACCTTGGGCTACTTCTTGTGCAGGCTAATAAAGCATTGGCTGTGATAGCCTCTGTGGTATGTTTTAGAATATGATAAAAGAAACATGTTTAATTCTTTCCTTGTTGAAAGAGCTGGTTGCTTGGTTTAGTCAGATTCACAAATGAGAATATTTGAAATGCTTAACCAAAAAGCAAACCAATAGTCCTTTGCTTTGATCCTTTCTATCTCTGTCTTGTTTCCCAGAAGCAACCACTTCTAACTCTTAGCTATTTATTGTGGTATTTCCCTTCATATTTCTATACTGCTATTTCTAGACATTATTGACTTCCTATGATAGTAGTTGAGGACTTCCTTATACTTCTTCCTCCTTCCTTCTCCCTCCCTTCCTCTCAGTATGTTTATCATTGTTATTAAATTAATATTTGTATCTGTATTAGTATGACTATAAATACTGTTTATTTTGAGCCAAGTCATGTATTATATTTCCTGTTTTTGTACAACAAGAATACCTTTTCATAAGGTATTCTTTCTAACTTTCCATTTACTTAGCAATTTGTATACCTAATACCAATTCATTAATTTAACAAATATTTACTGAATGCCTATTGTGTGCCATTATTCTTGGTGCTTGGGATACAACAGTGAACAAACTAGACAAAGATTCCTTCCTTTTTTGGGAGATAGACAATAAACATAATAAAGAAATAAAATACGTAGTGTGTTAGAAAGTGATAGGTGCCAATGGGGGAAAAAGAGCAACGTATGGGGGGTTGGGAATATAGGTGCAGGCATGGGTTGCATGGGTAATACTAAATAGGATGATAAGAGTAGATCTCATTGAGAAGGTGACATTTGAGCAAAGATTCATACTCCTCCCAGTGTTATTTTTCATATAGCCAAATGCCTTGGATAATTTAACATTCCATTTTTCCCAGTGGCTTTCCTTCTGGGAGCCCTTTGTCTGCTCCCTGCCAGGACTATGAACTCTAGAGGCCTACAGCACAGTTGTTGTCCTGGGATTTCTCTTGGCCACTTTCCTGGGTTGGATCATCTGATTCCTGGATCCCACATCTTCCTCTGACTTGGTTCATGCCCTCTTTTTGATGGAGTAAATCTTCCTATAACTTCCTGAGAAGGCACATGATGAGAGAAAAAGTATTGAGAACATGGATATCTAAAGTACTTTTATTTTATTTATTTTTTAAAAGATTTATCCATTTTAGAGAGAGAGTGAGCATGCATGAGCAGGGGGAGGTACAGAAGGAGAGGGAGAGAAGCAGCCTCGGCGCTGGCCACAGGACTTGATCCCATGACCCTGAGACCATGACCTGAGCTGAAACCAAGAGTCGGATGCCCAATTGAGTAAGCCATCCAGTCACCCCTCAAAGTACTTTTAACCTACTCTTACAATTGATTGAAAGTTTGGCTCAGTTTAGAAATTTGGGCTGGAACTCATCTTAGAATTTTCAAGGTCTTACTGCATTGTTTTCAAGCTTTCAGTGTTTCTGTTGAGGAAGCATTGATGCTTGTGATGCATAATTCTTTATAGGTGACCTTTTATTTTCTCTCTGAAAACTTTTAGGATTTTCTCTTTATTCTGATGTTCTATAATTTTATGATGATGGGCCAGGTTCTGATGTGGGTTTTTTTTTTAATTTGTTTTAATATATTGTGCTTGGCATTTACTGATCTCTTATATTCTTCAATTCTGGGAAAATTTTTGATGTTACTACTTTGATATTTGACTGAAGTAGCTAAATTGATCAGCTGCAACCCAAAGAGAAGAGCTTTGGTTGTTCGTGTTTGATAATGCCATAGTACATAAAACCCTTAAAATAATGAGGTATTTATTTGATAGGCAGGTATTATTATTTTCTTTGTGAAAATTAATCACATAAAAGCAGAATATATTTGCTTCTTTTTTCCAGCTACTGGAACATAGAACAAATACCTGTGATGGAAGGTCATGTTTTTCTCGTTCATTTCACTTTCTAAGGTTTGGTAGTCTGTCTTGCACCGCTTCCCTCCCCTCCCCGCCCAGCTCCCCACTATTGGAGGTGGAAAGCCTCTGAGAGTTTACAGGTGTCATCTTCTCACTCTCAGGTCTTGGTCACTTCGGTTGCCCTTTCACCTGTCTTCGTCTGTCTTGTATTTCTTCTCTTACATATTATATGTTTCATTGAGATAAAAGTCACATAACAAAATTCAACCATTTTAACCATTTTAAAGTTTACGGTGCAGGGATGCCTGGGTGGCTCAGTCGTTAAGTGTCTGCCTTCAGCTCAGGTCATGATCTAAGGGTCCTGGGATTGAGTCCCGCATCGGGCTCCCTGCTCAGCAGGGAATCTGCTTCTCCCTCTCTGTCTGCCTGCTGCTCCCCCTGCTTGTCCTCATGCTCTCTCTCTCTTTCTCTGTCAAATAAATAAAATCTTAAAAAAAAAATCTTTAAAAAAAATAAAGTTTACAGTGCAATGTCATTTAGTATATTTACAATATTGTATGGCCATTGCCACAATCTAATTCCAGGACATTTTCATTGCCCCCCAAGAGAAATCCCATATATGTTTAAGCAGTTACTCTCATTTCTCCTTCCTCCCGGTTCCTGGCAACTATGCCTCTGCTTTCTATCACTGTGGATTTGCCTGTTGTGGACATTTCATGTAAAAGGGGTCATACAATCTGTGGCCTTTGGTATTTGGCTTCTCTAACTTACAATGTTTTCAAGGTTTGTCCATGTTGTAGCATGTATCAGTATATTAAATCAGGCTATGAGTATTTTTTACTATCCAGAGAAAAGTCCTGTGTTTATTATCTTTATTATGATTTTGATACTTGCCTTTAATTTACCTTTCCACAAACATTTTTTGGTTACAAGATGTTGAATAATTTTAATTTTTAAGTATACATTATTTGTTTTTTAGTATGCCAGTACTGAGGTTGATGGAGAACATTACATGACCCCAGAAGACTTTGTCCAGCGCTATCTTGGACTGTATAATGATCCAAATAGCAATCCGAAGATTGTGCAGCTCTTGGCAGGAGTAGCTGATCAAACCAAGGATGGGTAAGAACCTTTATACGTTTTTTGAAAATGAATGTTCCTCAATACCTTACTAGAAAATAGTAAACTCTAAGTTTACCTATAACCATCTGGAATTTTAATATTAATAAACCATATCTTTTCTTAGAAGTTTATAAAAAGTGTTACTTCCTGCCATTATCAAGAATTTGGCATAATTAGCATTTCTTTCTTGCTTGCTTTTTTTGGGGGCGGGAAGAAAACTACACGTATAAAACCATATTTTATATTGAATAATCTGAACGAATGGTTTTCAGATAACAGTGTATTTCTTTCACTCAATACAACAAATACTGAATACCTTTTATGTTTTAGGCAATGTTCTAAGGGCTAGAATTGCATGAGTGAATAAACTAATAAATGTAAAAGCAATATACAAATTTAAAAGAAACTATAGCATGTTAGGTTATAAGTGCTATGAAGAAAAATAAATCAGGGAAGAACTTAGAGAGTGGTATTTATTCATTTATTTGTCTCCTCATTTATTTGACAAACATTTATTGAACAACCACCATTAGCCAGGCACTGTTGGGCCTTAGTAATACAAGCGTAAGTAAAATGGGGTTCTTGGCCTTAAGAAGAAATTCATGGCCTAGTGAGAAAGAGGAGGAGTAAACAAAGAAAATAATACTTTGGGAATAAGGTGCTATAATAAAAGTATGTAAAAGATACAAAGGACACCCAAGAAAGCATGGTTAACTCTGTTTTAGGTGATCTAGACAGCATTGTAGAAGAGGCGATACTTGAGTGAAATCTGGCAAGATGAACAGGAGATTGCTGGTGGTTGGAGAGGAGGGAGGAGAATTCTAGGAAAGGGAACAGCAGTGGTATGAAACATCAAGGGGAGTGTGCGTGTGTGTGTCTGCATGTGTGTGTTTTGGGGAGTGACATTGGGGAAGTTGTGTTAGGGGTACCTTGGCGTGGCTGTGGTGTTGCTTTGTTGCTCCTGGAGCTGTGGTTGGAGTGGAGCTGGGGACCTTGTGTGCTAAGTTTTGACTGTATCCTGAAGGCTCGTGACTTAGTCTTGGAAGTATTTTTAGCCTGGCAGTGTGTGGGTGTGTGCAGACACAAATAGCAAGATGCATCTTACTAGAGTGTCAGTTTACTCAGGGGAAAAAGCACACCATTTTTTTATTAAAATCAAATATGATTGTATTATGGAGCAAATGAATTATTTTTGTGAATTATAAGGAGAATTTTGTCGTGCTTTGTGAGTTCCAAGCTACATCCTCAGGCCTTCAAAGGCCCAGGTTCTTTCTCCTACTTATAGAGGTAGTTGTGTGAAAAACTAGGCAATGAGGAGTTGTTAAAAGTTATTTCTATTACCAAAGATATGATCAGATTTTAGAAAAATGGTAGGTGGGAATAGGGCAAGACTTGCATGCAGTGAAATCCATTTAGGAAACTACTGTAGTAGTTAAACTAGAAATGTTGGTATCTAAGTTGTTTGAGTCCAGTGTTAGTATTGTATTTTCCCATAGAATCTAGTACAGTGCATGAAATCTATGAGTATTTTGTATCTTAGATAAATATTTTATATAATTTATCAATAGTAGATATTGGGGAACTTGTATACATTTTGTGACTGGTCTCTAAAAAAGTCAAATGAGGGGCTCCTGGCTGGCTCAGTTGGTAGAGCATTAGACTCTTGATTTCAGAGTTGTGAGTTCAAGCCCCACATTGGGTGTAGAGCTTACTTAAATAAATAAATAAATAAATAAATAAATAAATAAATAAAGTTCTAAAATTTAATCAAATCAGCTGATAAGTTACTATGGACTATTCAGTCATTGGATTTCTCAGTAGTGATTAGGCAGTAATACATATGAAAATCAATTATTTTTAATCAGAATTCATTCTTCAAAAATTTTAAAGGTAACATATACATTTAGATCTTTTAGAAACTCTGAGAGCATTTATTGTCATTAATTTGGCCTGAGACCTGCTTTCAGAGTACTCATATCTTTTCAGATGCTTCTTTTGTGACCATTTGCTCTGGTCCATCTCAGTAAGTGTATTTTTTTTGAAGCTTCATGTGGTTCTCCCAGACTCAGGTGCATTGTTAATGTGGTTGAGTGGAATCAAGGGTTTAAGTTGCCAGAGTAGATCAAAGATGGGTTTTGGCTAGTGAAGTATCTAATAATGTTGATAATGTTCACTTAAAACAAACCTGTTTCTCTTTGTAAAAAGTAAATCTTTTTTTCCCCCTCCTCCTCAATGGTAAATCTTTTCTATTTCAGATTTTAAGAACTTTTTAAACTTACTTTTTTCCTCTCTTTGGAATGAGTCAGATTGGGATTAGATAGGAAATCTGATTCAAAGAGTTCAGAAAAATTAAATGAGTTTATGAAACATATAGGTTGTTTCTAAAAGCAGAGAAAGGTGGAATTTTCTAGAAGCACAGCAATTCTTTTTTTTTAAGGGGGGATAGGAGCAGAGGGAGAGGGAGAAAGAGAATCTTAAGCAGGCTCCACACCCAGTATGGAGCCCAATGCGGGGCTTGGTCTCACAACCCTAAGATCATGACCTGAGCCAGAATCAAGAGTTGGACACTTACCCAACTGAGCCACCCAGGCACCCTGAAACACAGCAATTCTTAACCTCCTATTCATGACTTGTCTTCAGGGGTTCCTGAACTTGCTGAAATATAATGCTAAAAGAGAGAATTTGTACCTGCATTTTTCTGGGGAGAAATTCCAGGTTTTCAGGAGGGGGGTTTATGAATTCAAAAAAGGTTAAGTATTCTTGTTAACATTTCTTTAATACTTGTAATTCAAGAGAATCAGAGCTGTTTAATTTATTCCAAGTAGTCAACCCTTGCTCATTTAACATTTAAGGAAAATGAGACCTAGAGAGGTTGATTGATTTGCCCAAGAACATCAAATTCTCTTTTTAGTCCATTTTTCTTCTTATAATCATTTTTTTAAAAATGTTCTCCCCACCACCACTCCTTTACCCACTCCTTTATCCAGAGCAGTGATGAAAGAATAGAATAGTGCAGTTGGTACATTTTTTTTATAGCCCCGAGAGATATTCATTGGTTTTACTGTAGTTTTTTTTTTTTCTTAAGATTTTATTTATTTATTTGAGAGAGAGCATGAGTGGGATGAGGGGCAGAAGGAGAAGCAAACTCCCTGCTGAGCAAGGAACCCAATGCAGGGCTCCATCCTGGGACTCAGGGATCATGACCTGAGCCGAAGGCAGATACTTACCAACTGAGCCACACAGGCACCCCTCTATTGTAGTTTTTCGATGAGAATCTTATAGGTACTGATAATTTGAAATAACATCACATAATATTGTTTATAATTGCCCAAGACCCAATCTCAATTAATAGAACTAGTATAGGCAGGCCTAAGTGATTTAGTTAATAAGCATGTGGGAAAAGCAGGTTTAGGAGTAGTGAATACCATAACTTTTTGTGTTCTGGACTCCCCCACCCCCTGCTCCATGTTTTCTTAGCATGTAAACTGCCCCTTTTCCTCTTCCCCATTCCCTTTCCTCCAATAGATAGTAAAATAAGCAGGAGTGTTTTGATATAGGTGTTTGCTGTGCAAAGCCACGTAGAAGCAACATTTTATGGTATAAATAGCATGATGGATTGTCTAAAACTAAAGGCCATTAGCCAAGTATTTGTGAGATTGTGGCTTAAACTTTGAAGATGTGGTTATATAATGAAAAGCAAAATGATATTATGCATTAAATGCAGATTTGGGGAACTGTTATTGTGCAATCTGATCTTAAATGTTTAGACAGTTGCTTGTTTGAAACTAACTTCTAGAATTGTAGTTTTTATATTTAGCTCTAGTCAGAATTTCATCTGGAGGCTCTATTCTATAATGTGTAAAACTTATTTTCTCCCAGTTTTTCACAACTGTTTTCCTTTAATGTTCTACATACATATAAAAATATATTTCTTAAAAGATTGATTTTAGAGACAGAGAGAGAGAGAGAGAGAACCAGGCGGCTGGGAGGGTGGAGGCGATGAGGAACAGAGGGAGAGGGAGAGAGAAAGCCAAGCAGACTCCCCACTGAGTATGGAGCCAGATGCCGGGCTCTGTGTCAGCACCTGAGATCATGACCTGAGCCAAAACGAGTCGGATGCTTAACTGACTGTACCACCTGGTGCCCCAAAAGGAAAGTATTCTTCATGCATATAGAAAAATCTTTTATACAGAAATCTCGGTTGTTCTAAAAATTGCAAAATTGACATATTAATATTATGAAATTTTATTAGTTTCCACTTGGTAAATTTAAAAGGAACTTTGTAGAAAAATTTAAAACATGCAATTCATAAAATACATTATTTCAGAGTTATAAAATGAATATATGTTCTTTGTAAAAAGTCAAGCAGGAGGTATGGTAAAAATTGAAGGTGCCACCTCATCCTCATTAAAAGAAAACAAACCATTTATTAAAGTATGAACTAAGCAATGGTTTCTTCACCCCAGAGTTAGTGGCTTGTGGTTTGCATTTGTTCTGCTTAAGTCTTGGTCAGGACCTTCCAACAATAGGGAATTCATTGCAGGATATGGGGAAAAGAGCCTTAAAAATTATTCTGGAACATGTTTGCTTTATGTTCACAGATAAACAGGCTTTTCTTGCTTTATGCAAAGTATAGTTACAATATCATGTGGTATAAAATGCCTGTGGGCTAAAAATAGATAAGGGGCATATCAGAGAGACGTTGTCCATGCCCCCCACTCCCTACTTCTTCCCAGTATTTTATAATGAAAATTCACTTATATACTTACCATAGTCTACCATTAACATTTTTCTATGCTTCCTTTTTCATATATCTATCCCTCTATTTTTCCATCCATCTTATTTTTTCACACATTTCAAAGTAAATTCTAAATATTGATACTCCTTAAATATTTCAGCATGCATATTATTAACTGGATTTCAGTATTTGTTTTGAGTGTTTTCTTTAGATGTAAAATTTACACACAGTGACAAATATAAAACTTAAAGGTACATTTGTGGAGTTTTGATAAATGCATATCCCTGGGTAATTTCAGGTGACTTTTTTATTGTGTTAAAATATATATAATAAAATTTACCATTTCAACTATTTTTAAGTGTACAGTTCAATGGCATTAAGTATGTTCATTTTGTTGTACTACCATCACCACCATCCATCGCCTCCATTGTTTTCATCTTCTCATACTGAAACTGTACCTTTTAAACAATGAGTCCCTGTTTTGCCTCAGTACCCAGCCCCTAGTAACCTCTATTCTAGTTTCTGTTTCTAATGCATTTTACTCTGCTAGGTATTTCATATAAATTGAATAATGTAATATTTGTCCTTTTGTGTTTGGTTTATTTCACTTAGTCTGTTGTTTTCAAGATTAATCCATGTTACAGCATGTATCAGAATTGTATTCCTTTTTAAGGCTGAATAATATGAAGTGGCTTATTTTTAAGTTGCTGTTGCTTTTGTGTTTCTTTTTTTTTTTTAAAGATTTATTTATTTGAGAGGGGGAGCGTGCACAACCGTGGTGGGGAAGGGCAGAGGCAGAAGGAAGAGAGTCTCAAGCAGACCCTGTGCCCGGAGGGTGATCGGGGGGGTTGTGCTGGTGGGGGATCTCACCACGCTGAGATCAGGACCTGAGCCAAGATCAGGACCTGAGTCAGAGGCTTACCTGACTGCACCACCCAGGCACCCCTGCTTTTGTATTTCTTAATTGACCTTTCTTCAAATAAATTGCTCTGTGTAACAAAGGTAACTGTGAGTATTGTGGATTGGCTGTGTATCCCCCCAATACCTTCTTATAATGTCTACTTAGTACAAACACCAGGTACCCTTTCTATTTTTCATCTATAACTTTAAATTTGGGGAGGGGGAAGGACTACATAGACTGAATTGAAGGCAGGAATTGAGAATCTTCCACTGACTTGCTGAGTTTCTTTGAGCATATCACTTGACTTTTGGATTTGCCTTTTTGAATATACTGATAGAGAAATGTGTATATATATATATTTATTTATTTTTGAAAAAACATTTATTTATTTGAGAGAGCGCACGTGAGCGAGGGGGAGGCGCAGAGGGGGAGAGAGAGGGAAGAGGAAAGAATCCCAAGCAGAATGGGTGTGGAACCAGACTTGGGGCTTGACTTCATGGCTTGAGCTGAAACCAAGAGTCTGAGGCTTAACTGACTGAGCCACCCAGGCACCCCAAGAAATGTAGATATTTCAAGTCCACAGACTTTATATTTTAGACAAAGGTCTACTTAGTTGGAAACCTACATGAGGGTGGGTGTAGATAACTGATGGGCCCTGGTCTCTGTGAAGAGGCGGCTTCTGCTTTGGCTCCAGGGGGCTGGTGCTACGTGGGATGAGAAACCTGTTGCCCACACTTGCAGTTTTAACAAGGGAAACCAGAAAACTGGATATTTGTGTGAAGTACTTATTATGATTTCCTAATGTTGACAACTAATGTAACTAAAAAAATTATACTTTGCCTGCCAAAGAAAACGTGGGGGCCAAATTCCGTCTGCCAGCCAACTGTTTATAACCTTTGCTAGTTAAGGAAAAAGTCTTTTACCTCTTCTCATAAATACAGAAAGTTTTGCTACTGAGTATGAAAGGTGTTTGAAGGCTACATATTCTGTATTTCAGGGTGTTTGTATTTTTGATGTTAGATTCCTGAGGCTGTTTTGGAAAAGCCAAAGTGTTATGGATTGTGTTTTTTAATCCATCATCAGCCTAGTTACTTTTTATTTTTTAAATTACTCTTATAATCAAAAGAAATAATGCTAAATAATAAAAATTTCAAACATTTCAGAAATACATACTGTAGAAAATGAAGGCCTTCTTTAAGTCGTCCCCTATATCATTATTTTATTTGTGTTATATATTCTTATTAAAACCACATAATACTCATTGCTTTTTCAGGGTGTGTGGATGATGATACCTGATATGTTATAACTTCATTTGTTTTTACTACTCTAGAATTTGTGTAATGATAACCACACTTTTGAGTTTTATTATAGTTTTTAGTAGTACACCAATGCATGAAGTGTATTATGACTTGTGACCTGATAAAGTTTGATTATTATTCTTCCCAGGATTTGTTAGTCAATCAAGCTCCTAATTTCACCAAAGATTCTTCAGCAGGGGTGCAGTGAAGGCATAGTCTTTAGTGTCCTGAATAATATCACCGCAAAGGCCTTTTCCTCAATAAAGGGAAAAGGCATAGAATACACCATTGCTTTGGATATGATGTAACTTGTGTAACTTAAACATATTTCAAAGTATTTTATTTAATAGAAAATGAAACTTTGAATGTAAAATATGTCCTTGATGAGTGGGGGCATAAAATGAAATGTAAAATGTAGTCATTCCTAATACTTTGTTGAGAAATATGGCTCTCTAAAAAGCCTTGTATTCTAAATTGAGTTTATTCAAGAATATTTACAAATTCCTATCCTGAATCAAACCTGTGCTCTGTGACAAGCCTACCTTCTTGCAGGGAATTAGACTTTATTTTTTATTTTATTTTTATTTTTGAAAATGATTTTATTTATTTACTTATTTGTCAGAGAGAGAGAGTGCACACAAGCTGGGGGGGGGGGGCAGCCAGCAGAGCAGGCAGAGGGAGAAGCAGGCTCCCTGCTGAGCAAGAAGCCCGATGGCGGGACTCGATCCCAGGACCCCGGGATCATGACCTGAGCCGAAGGCAGACGCTTAACCAACTGAGCCACCGAGGCGTCTCAGGAATTAGACTTTAAACAGTGAATTACATAATTACTTTAATAAAAATTTTGCAAGGGGCACTAAAAATGTCCAGTGTGTTGCTGTAGGGGTGTGAAGGGTGTATGTAAAGTCATCTGGGGATTCTGAGATGGTTCTCTTGAGGAAATGATACTTGAGCTGAGCTATGTAAAGATGGGTATAAATTAAATGGGCAAAGGTTTGGAGATGGTGGGATGAATCCAAGGTGAATGAAATGGTCCTGAGTGGAAAGAGCATGGATTTAAGAATGAATGGGTTGGAGTGCAGAAGAACAAGGGGGAGGTGTGCAGAGATCAGATCCCGAGGGACTTGGAGCCATGTTAAAGATTAGGTCTGTTCCTTTCTATAGGGTGACTGTAAATGTGTTGTCTAAACCAGGCCATTTGAGAATAAAAGGCAGCACCATTACTAATATAAATAAGTAATTAAATTGGTATATGTATTTATATATTTATAAAAACAGATTTTTTAAAATTTTATTTCAAGGACAATGACCATTTAATGTTTATTTATTCATGAGACTCAGAGAGAGAGAGAGAGAGAGAGAGAGAGAGAGAGGCAGAGGCAGAGAAGCAGGCTCCCCGCCTAGCAGGGAGCCTGATGCGGGACTCCATCCCAGGACCCTGATGCGGGACTCCATCCCAGGACCCTGGTGTCATGACCTGAGCCGAAGGCAGATGCTTAACCATCTGAGCCACCCAGGCGCCCCTAAAAACAGATTTTTATAATGCTGTTACTTGGATACTAGTCACTTACCAATAGCAGCAACAGGGTGTGGGATCTTTGCAGCAAGCTTGCTATGGAAGATGACTCTAAACTAGCATATGCCAGTCTGTAAGATCATTGAAGGTGGGGTGCCTGGGTAGTTCAGTTGGTTAAGTGTCTGGCTCCTGATTTTGGCTTAGGTCATAATCTCAGGGTTGTGAGATTGTGCCCCAAGTTGGGTTCTGTGCTGGGGGTGGAGCCTACTTGAGATTCTCTGTGCACCTCTGACCCCTACTCATGCTCCCCCTGCCAAAAAAAAGATCATTGAAGACAATTTTAGTATAATTTTGACCACTGGCTAATTTCACAACCCTGAGTATTCTAGGACTCAATATGTTTTAGTTTTCTCCCCTTTTGTTTTGAATTTTCCTTTAAAAAATGTATTTTCTTTAAAAAAATTTTTTTAAGTAGGCTCCATGTCTAGCGTGGAGCCTAACACAGGGCTTGCCCTCATGACCCTGAGGTCAGGACCTGTGAGCTGAGATCAAGAGTAGGATGCTTAACTGACTGAGCCACCCAGGTGCCCCTAAAAAATGTATTATTGACATTTCAAACATATAAAACAAACTAGTGTAGTGAATTCCCCAATATCCTCATCACCAAGTTTTAGTAATTATTAAAATAATTATTAAGTTTGTTTTATTTATACCTCTTCCCATTCTTTCATCCCCTGGATTATTTTGAAGCAAATTCCAGATGACATTTTTTGTTTGTAAATATCTGGGTATATCTCAAAAAGATAAGAAAAATTACCAAACAAACCTCCTCAAAAACATTAGTATCAATGTCTTAATATCATCAAGTATTTGTGTTATATCATTATTACCATTTACTAATTTTCTTATAAATTAAAAAAAAATTTCTTTGCTTAAATTCCCCAGAATCCAAATAAGATCTGTATCTTGTAATTAATTACTATACATTTTAGGTCTTTAATGAAGTTCTCCTCCATATCTTCTTTCAAAGGTTTTTTTTTTTTCAAGTACAGAATGTTCACCCTGTAGTTTCCTACAGTCTGCATTTATTCCGATTGTGTTTCTGTGGTGATGTTTTAACATGTCCTTTGTCCTTTGTATTTTCTGTAAATTGATTACATGGAAAGCAGTGGGTCTTAACATGGTGGGTTGGCAATTTGCAACTTGGTGGGTAGAGGCCAGGGACGCTACTAAACATGATATTGCCTGGGAGGCCCCTACAACAAAGAATTATCCAGCTTAAAATGGTACTGTTGAGCGCCACAGTTGAGAAACTATGATCTAGAGACTTTATCAGCTTCCGATTTAATTATTTTTGGTTTAGTTCTTTCTCTTTTTGTGATTTTAGGAGTGATTGATTATTGCCCAGGTCCATTAATTTATTAGGGACTCACAAAAGGGTAGTATTCTAATTCTTTCATTCCTTCCTTCTTTCTTTATTATCTGGAATACCTCTATAAAGAGAAATTTCCCTTTTTCAATTATTTGGTTACCTTGAGCTATAGCATATATTAAAGGCAGGTTAAATGCCTGATATTTTCCTTTTCTTTACCAATCAGTAACATTTTATATTTTATTTCAGATTGATCTCCTATCAAGAGTTCTTGGCATTTGAATCTGTTTTATGTGCTCCAGATTCTATGTTCATAGTGGCTTTCCAATTGTTTGACAAGAGTGGAAATGGAGAGGTGACATTTGGTAAGGAAAAAAAGATTATAAAGGATAAGTGAAGTCAGTAAGGCTGGTCCAGTCTTTAAATGCTAAATCTAGTAACTGCATATAGATTGCTGCTTATTCAGGAGCTAGTCAATATTAATTTCCTAAAAGAATTTACACAGATAAAATTAAAATGGTGTATTTTCTTCAAAGCTTTAGACTGTTGCAAAAAAGTAAGGAACCTAGGAATGCCTTGCTCATTGAGTCACTGACACTTTTACATTCCTAAAATAGGTGGTGTAAAATTTTCTTGTTCTGGGCTAGCCTGGGCAAAATTCTTTATGAAACAGACCATGAACA
The DNA here is from genome assembly GCF_009762305.2 of Zalophus californianus. NCBI lineage: Eukaryota > Metazoa > Chordata > Mammalia > Carnivora > Otariidae > Zalophus > Zalophus californianus. The sequence goes on along the minus strand of NC_045597.1, from coordinate 135,258,653 downwards.
ACATGGAATAATCATGTCATTCTTTAAGGAATTTTTGGGTAGAGAGTGCAGAGCTTCTCAATAGCAGTTTGGAAAATTGCTGCTTTGTCATTGTAGCACCAAGAATGGAACTGAAGGAGGGAGCTGAGAATAGTTAGCATTCTCTAAACCCCCATTACAGTTTTTTGATTTTAGGAAACAAGCCTAGTACGTTGAAATTGATATCTGTCTTAAATGTACAAATTGATACAAATCCTTTGGTAGGCACATAATTTAGCACAATGTCATTGTTTGACAAGCATATAAACTAGAATTTCTATTTGTAGCCATGTGTTAGTTTTTAAAGATGCTTATTTGTGGAAGTTAGTTTGTGTTTAAAGTATCTGCTAATTTTTCTGACAACAGGCTTTTCAGTAAATCAATGCAGTGTTTTCAAGGATCTTGAACTCTCTTCCCTTTTTTTTACATTTACATTTTTTATGGTAGTAAACACATAAAATCTTAACCATTTTTCAGCATGCAATTCAGTGATGTTGAGTATATTCTTGTTGTTGTGAAACAGAGTTCCAGAACTTTTTCACCTTGTAAAGCTGAGCTTGAGTCCTTTTATGGTGTGAATTGGCATCAATATGTGATAGAAAAACTCTTGAAAATCAGGGTTTCCCTGACTATAGTGCTAAATATTTATTCACTGCAGTATTTGTTACATAAGAAGCATCCTTCAGTTAAACTCAAAGGAAGAAGTGTCACTGCCATGGAAAGAGAGAAAGTATAGGTATTCAGAAGAACTGATGGTGCCTTTACTCTGGTTTTAGTGGGCATATTTTCTAGCTTGGCATTGACTGTTTCCTTTTGCCCATTGACCCAGTTATTTTCTGTATAAAAAGATTTTCCCAAATAAATACAAGTGCAGACAGAACTTCCTTAGATTTTTGCATCTCTCTTGGCATGCTTCCTGCTTTGGTGCAAGCTCTGGCCATTCTGCCTCCTAAAGAAGGTTGACTTTCCCCAGAAGCACCTAGATTCTATAGTTTAATGTATAAAACCTTTATCATCTCATCATTCAGCATTTACCCTGGACCACTAATCTGCATTTTCTATTTTCAGTAGGTACCACATATTCTCACATGTCTCACTTCCAAATGTTGTGCAGCAGTGCTTGGGAAATACCTTGATACACGTATCTGCATTAAGAACAGCATACCTGTGCTTCTAGCATGTGTCCATTGTTTAAGAATTAGATTTTCCTAAACCAAATTGTGGTTTCTTTTGTCCCTCCTACCTTGATATCTTGGTTCTTTGTGTCTCCTCAATTTGATTGCTTTTCCCAATTTTATTTTAAAAAACAAGTCACTCAAGTCATTTCATCCAATAGAATAACAATAGAGACTCATGCCAGTGTTGATTAGTAGATTAAAATGAGTATAGAAAATAGCTGAGAGGTTTATAAACACATTTATTTCGTGCAAATGAAAGCTTGTAGTTATTAGATCCCAACTTTAGCATTTTAAAGATCTTTTGTCTTCCCCAGACTATGATGTATGAGTTAGAATTTTAAGAAAATATAATTAAGATTAAAAGCCAAACAAACCAGTTTGCGTTGTTATAACACCTGATATGAACTGAAGAACATACAAACCCTCCAAAACTCTGCTGTCATTCTTCTGCTTCATAATATATAGAGAGAAAGATTCTTACGGAATGATAGAAAGCTGAACGCCCTTTCAGCATTGTTCTTGGAGTCCCTGGCCAGCTGGATGGTTGTCTTGATGTTCACATATTTCCTGGAGACCATAACCATTTTCCCTTCCTGCCTTGCCTCCCTAGTTTTGAGGATCCATTTTGGACAAATTTTCTTAAATAAAAATCATAATGAAGGAGAGGAAGTTTAATTTTATATTTTTAGGAGGAAAAGCATTGAAACTGTTACAAATGCCATTTAACAAGATTTCTAAGGCCTACTCATTACAGGCTGTTCAAGACGACAGAATTTCAGCATAAGGAAATAATTAACTTGGAGTTTATTTTTATAGGATTTTGGATCTGTGATAAAGGTCAGTTTTCATGTTTGTATCCACTTAATAAAATGAATTATGCTTATGTATTTATAGATAAATGCTTAGGTAAAAGGAAATTTTAGATCCATAGTAACTCTAAATTCTTTTCACTAAATGGCCTTATGTTTTCTAGTTTGGAACTTGTTTATAGTTTTCTCTTGAGCACATCAGGAGAGAAAGGTGGGAGAGAATATTGGATGCCGGGTGTAATGGAGTGGGGAAAACTGTTATGCTATTGATATCTTGTGGACTATGATGATGATGTTATCTGTATATTTGTATATATTATTCTCATCTGTGCTTTTTTTAGATAATGCTTTTTAATACACATCAGATTAGATACTTAAACTGTGTATGTTTTTGGAAGTATATAAATAGAAATATTGAACAACTTGAGTGCTGGAAAAGTTTTGTTTTATTTTTTTAATTGTTAGAGATGCGTCTACTTTGGGGGAGAGGAGTTACATTGAGACCTCAGTAATCCATTTCAGAATATGAAAGCTCAGGAGAGGGTTCTGGAATTTTTAAAAGAGTGAATAAAACCATTAGTTGTTTCCTCTTCGATGTTCTTTTATTAAAACTTCTAATGCATGCTGTGGATAATTACTTATTGGCTTGTGTATCTGTTACTGCCTGATGGCATGAGCCTTGTAGAGGCCGCTGCATGACTGGTGTTTGCTAGATACATTATAAACTTGCCTTGGTGTCCCTGCTAGCCACTAGAGTACTGGATATTCTGCTCGATAGAATTAGGTTAAGGTAACCTGGATAACCAGTATACTACATTGTGTTCTCAGTAGCTGCCTTGCATTTGTCCCACATTTAAAAAATCAAAGCCTATTGGTTTAACAAAGATGTAATCCTTCTAAAAAAAAATGAAACCCAAACTCCTGTCTATTAACTAATAAATGAATATAAGATACATTATACAGTCTAAGTTTTCTATTAAAATCTCATCAACATTGTGTTCTAAACTGCTTGCCTAGGGATGGGAACTCTTCAAAGTGAATTTTTTTTAAGGGCCTATCTTCATCTCCTCACTGTAAAACCCTCAAAAAGCAAGGATTCCTTTTGATTTTATACTGTTTGGTCATCATTAGATACAACAAATAAATATGATGTGTTCCATTTGTGCCTCTAAAATAGGCTCTTTTTAGGGAAGAATAGATTGGGTTTGGTTTAGGCATAAGCACGACTGTTATTAAAAGGTTCAGGAGATGGAAGTCTAGATATGAAAAATGTACCCTCTCTCGTGGAAACAAAGCTGTAGACATGGAGTAATATGAAAATCTAATAGTAACAAATACCTAGTTTAATCTGGTAAGAATTAGAGCTTCACTTGGGTGTTCAAATTAAATCAGGAAGAATTTTGAGATTCCTTTCAGATACTACAGAGAAGGTCGTATTAATACTCAAAGCTACTAAAGTAGCTTAGTTTGAGGTAAAAAAAAAAAAAAGGATATGGCATTATTAGTTTTTATGCCATTTGGTGATAGACTCTTGAAGCATCTAGTTTCTATAGTAATAGATGCTCTTTAAATGTAAACTTATCTTTCCTGAGAAATGGACCTTCACATGTATTTGGCAGAAGGACTACTTTATTGACTGATTGTATGGTAGTCCTTTCTGGAGGTAGGTAAAGGGTTAATAGAAATACTTTCTTGCTTGGAAAAACAGAGGAAGTCACCTAGGAAACTCATGCCCTACCTGGAAATAGAACCTAGCAGTCTGGGACTGAGTACATGCTATGTTCGTTGGGACTTCCTCTGCTAAGTTCCTGTTGTTGAACTTTTTGTTGTTGTTGTTTGTTTTCCTTTGTTTTCCTTTTTGGTCTCTTAGTTGTTCCTCCTCTTTCTCCCCAAGTTTTCCTTCACTGAAAAACTCTTTACTTCCACAAGTCTCACCATTGTTTTTGTTCAGTTATACACAAGGAATTCATTGTTTTGGTGGGAGTCCTTCTAAAAGCCTCTCTGACTTCACTTTAAGAACCGTGCAGGTGAAATTCAGCCATTGAGGACCTTTTTTTCCCTCCTGACAATAAAAATGTTTGGTCTCAAGCCTTTTAAGTTGGAAGCAGTGGTTCCTGCTGGGCTGGAATCCTTGGAGTCAGGGTGTCGTTGGGCTGATGGTAGGTGGGCTGTGTCACAGGGCTGATGGCTTGTATACCTACAGGAGGAGTTCTCTGGCCACACCGTTGGTACAGCAGCTCCTTCCAGGCTCATTCATGGAACAGGCATGGCGGCAGTCTTGGAGAAGAGTGCCAGCCCCGGTCAGAGGTAATTTTGTACTGCAGAAAGGTGAACAAGACCAGTAGGAAGCTCCCATAAGGATCAGGGGAGGGATGAGGGTGGATGAAACGGGGAGACACAGTGTGGGCTGTCGGGGAAATTGAAACCTCTATTAAGACATATTTACATAATATATATGCTTCAATGTGTATTTCATCTAGTCCTATTATCATAAGTGACTGATACAGCTAAACTGACTAATGTTATACGTCTGTGAACATTTTTACTTAATCACAGTTGTCACCATTACCTGCCCTCCTGACAAAGGAGCAAAGAGAACATATGACAGGCTACTTTTGTATCTGTCCCCAATTCCCTTTTCAGAGGAATTATAAATCTTCTCTTTCATAAGCCCATGCTCTGCAGGAAGTGAAAAAGTGGTCTACTGTTTCCTATATGTCAGAAAACGAATGGATTCCTATATCCCATAGCAAAACCAGCCTAGTATAAAACACTAGATCATGATCTTGCTGCATAAGATGTGACCGTCATAGCTCTTTCATCCAGGCCAGAACTATGGCCACTGAAATAGCACTCCAAGGAGTGCTGCTTAGAACCAAAGACCCTTGTTTGCCACTGGAAAGACGGGATTCTCTCTGGGGGGAAAACTTGCTATGTAGTTTCAGTTAGATGCCCTGGGAATATTTGAGATTACTGGGGTTTCCTTTCATGTCATGCAGAATTTGATAAAACTGGGTGAGAACAGCATCTCTGAGCTATTGCCTCACACAAGTAGAAGCTCCCCAGTTCTGGAGCTTTTGCATAACTTTTTTTTTTTTTTTTGGATAAGCACATCCTGGTAAAGTAGTAATTATGAATTGGACCTTAAAACAATAGTTGTACTAATTATTTTTGTAAGCTTCTTGAATTAGCCTTAGGCAGTCGGTAGTGACAATAATAACAGAAGGGAAGTGGGACACATCAAGAGGTGCCAAAGTAGGTTGGAAATTTTGTTATTCCTAGTAACTATAGTTGTAGCCTGTGACATAGTTAAAATAATTAAAAGTGTCTAGGGGTGGTTAATAGAATACAGCACATATTAATGGTCATAATAAAACCATATACAAAGCTGTCAATGACCACTTTGCGAGAAGTAGGAAATATTGAAACAAATACTCATAGAAAAGGACACTTCAGTATTTGGGGAGATTACTTTGAGTAATTTGAGCTATCATTTGAATTGTTTCAAAGATATTCCAAGATCTTATTTAGAGGTTGTTAGGAAGTTTACAAAATAGGATTTTAGTTAAAGTTTTGTTTTTTTTTTTAAGATTTTATTTATTTATTGACAGAGAGAGACACAATGAGAGAGGGAACACAAGCAGGGGGAGTGGGAGAGGGAGAAGCAGGCTTCCCGCGGAGCAGGGAAACCGATGCGGGGGCTCAATCCCAGAACCCTGGGATCATGACCTGAGCCAAAGGCAGATGCTTAGCAATGACTGAGCCACCCAGGCGCCCCTAGTTAAAGTTTTTATTATAGAACTTTTTTTGAATGTAAATCAGACATTGTAGTTTTGATTCATAAGTATCCATTTTGTGATAGTAGAAAACAGTTCATAATTAAGTAAACTTTCATAGTTTGAAAACTTTTGAATCTTTGTATTTGATTAGGTCACACTAGTATTCTAATATTTTCTGATTATATAAAGGGAATTCAGTTTTATTCCACCGTTATATAAAACTTCTCTAGGTAGTAGTATGTACATTTCTTATTAAATAGTTGAGTTTTAGGACTTGTGACCTTTAAAATAAAGGTTATCATAAAATAACTTATTCTCTTTCATACTATATGTAGTAACTTAAGTTATTCTATTCTGCTTCCGATTAATTTCTTCATGTTTCTTTAGTTTAACACTCTGTTAGACCTTAAAAATAAGAAATTAAAGTAATTAATTTGGGAATAGAGCAGCTAGTTAATTAAAGGAGATTATAAAAAAATCTTTGCTGATCTCTCATATTTAGCTCTAAATATTTTTTGTAACCCTTATTATTTTCATGACCTTGTAAACTTTAACATATTTTACAACTGCTGAAATTCCACGTATATTTAAGGGTAAACTTTTTGTATTGGTTATAAGCCAGGATCCCATGAATTGCTACTGAGTTAATTCTTTTTGTTTTTAGAAACAAAAACCCATATATTTAATATGGGTTTATGGAAGGTGAAAATAATTTAACATGGTTTGAAAACTCTGACACAGTGTTGCTAACTAGGCAAGAAATAAATGCTACATTCCATCTGAAAGGAAAGATGAGAATCCCATCTCCCCAGTGACATCCAATGCCTTCTTCCAACTTACTGATAGCTGTGACCTATTCGGAGCTGTTACATTGAGTCCAGACTGGTAGGATTTCCAGTTCAGAATTCTTCTACCTTCTTCCACCTTCTCCCAATAGCAATGCTTTTATCAAGAAAAAAAGGTACATAAAACTAAAGGGAATCCATTAAACCATTTACAATGTGAGATCGGTATCTTATTCAAAGAATTTGCAGAAATTAGAGAAAAGAGTATAGTTGGAGATTATAAAACATTAAACTTTTACTAATTAGTAAAATTGATAGCTATGGATGGTAAAACACTTCCACTAATATAATTGGCATAAACTTGAAAATAATTTTGTTCTTAAGACATCAGTAAAATAGGCTTCCTGCTTTCTTAACTTTGCTAATGATTCTTTTTTTTTTTTTTTTTTGGCATGAGCTTCTGAATTAGGCTATCCAGTCTATGCTTGTTAAGTACCAGTCATTTGTGAATTGACTTTTATAGTAAGTGTAGAACTGTGTAAAGAAAGTGACTGACGTTGTTAGTGCCTGAAGACAAGCTGTCATAGGGTTTTGGTTGTATATTACAAGCTTGACTGGTTCCTATCTAAAAGTTAGTGTAGTGTGTTTAGTCCTTCTTTATTTAAAAGTGAATCACTAATTTCACTTATCTTAAAATATTTTTAATAGTTGAGACTAATAATCATGCTTTTTATGGGAATTTTGAAGCTTTGTGTCAAGACCATATTTTTGACAATATCAGAAGCTTTTAATAAGGTGCTTGCTGCTGAGCTAATGATACGCTTTTGGTAGTATTTCTTATACCTATCTTCAATAGACATTCAGGCTAGTGTGAATGTAATAATCAAGCCTCAATCAAACCATACTTAGTATGACAAATATTGCATTATACTGTAATTTAGGTATTCATGCTTCTGATAAAGGGCTTAATTCGACTCCTTGAGGAATCGGGAAAACACTATTGATTTTATACTGGAATGCAAAGTAGCAGCCATTTATAGTGCAAGATATAAATCACTTCCTAATTAAAATTAAATCAAGAGAAATTAAGAATCTCGTGGCCTTATATGTAATGGTACACAATCTTAAGTGTAAAATTATATTTTGTATCAATTGTGTTCCTGTGCATGGGTTTCTGGGCACAAAAATTTTTGCAGCTAATCTTAATAGAAGCAGATAATATTGACTTGAAATTTCTCTTAATTTCTTTCTGTAGGAACATTGCAGTGGACTAAACTACTTATTTCAGATATAATTTATTTATTTTTGTTTTCCCTTTTAAGAAAATGTCAAAGAAATTTTTGGACAGACTATTATTCATCATCATATCCCTTTTAACTGGGACTGTGAATTTATCCGACTGCATTTTGGGCATAATCGGAAGAAGCATCTTAACTACACAGAATTCACACAGTTTCTCCAGGTGAGCTTAGTTTTCCTAACTGGTGTAAATACATACCTTTTCTCCTCCACTTCCTTTTTAGTTTTAAGTTTATTACCAAAAATAGCAATTCCTTGTGGCATTACACCCCCATTTTCATTTCCCACTCCCAGAGGCAACTTTTTAAAACTCTTGTAATTGTTTCTTTCAGTGATTACTTCCATAGCTTTAAGTAATAAACTTGCATTGGCACTTCTACAAGATTTTATTTATTTGACAGAGAGACAGGAGAGAGGGAACACAAGCAGGGGGAGTGGGAGAGGGAGAGGCAGGCTCCCTGCAGAGCAGGGAGCCCGATGCGGGGCTCAATCCCAGGACCCTGGGATCATGACCTGAGCCGAAGGCAGACGCTTAATGACTGAGCCACCCAGGCGCCCCAGCACTTCTCCTTTTTTTTAATCTATTTTTTTAATTGAAGTATAGTTGACACACAGTTTTAAATTTTGATTTCTTGGTCTGTGCTCAGCACAAGTGTAGCTACCATCCGTCACCATACGATCCTACTCTAGTACCATTCATTATGTTCCCCATGCTGTGCCTTTCATCTCTGACTTATTCATGCCATAACTGGAAGCCCATACACCCCACTTTCCTTCACCCATTTTGCCCATTCCTCCACACGCTTCCCCTCTGACAACCACCAGTTCTCTGTATTTATGGGTCTGTTTCTGCTTTGTTTGTTCATTTGTTTTATTTTTTAGATTCCACATATAAGTAAAATCATATGGTATTTGTCTTTGACTTATTTCATTTAGCATAATACCCTCTAGGTCTGTCACTACCCTTGTAAATGACAGGATCTCATTCTTTTTTTTATGGCTGAGTAATATTCCATTGTATGTATATACCACATCTTCTTTATTCATTTATTGAGGGATACTTGGGTTGCTTCCAGGTATCTTGGCTATTGTAAATAACATGGCAATAAACATAGGGGTTCACATATCTTTTCAAATTAGTGTTTTCATTTTCTTTGGGTAAATACCCAGTAGTGGAATTACTGGATTATAAGGTGTTTCTGTCTTTAATTACTTCGAGGAACCTCCATACTGTTTTCTACAGTGGCTGCACCAAATTACATTCCCACCAACAGTGCATGAGGGGTCCCTTTTCTCCACATCCTCAACAGTACTTGTGATTTCTTGTGTTTCTAATACCAGCCATTCTAACAGATGTGAGGTGATATCTCATTGTGCGTGTTTTTTTAAAGATTTATTTATTTTAGAGAGAGAGTGGGGTGGGGGGTTGAGGGGCAGAGGGAGAAGGTGAGGGTGTCTTAAGCAGACTCCGAGCTGAGCAGAGCCCGACACGGGGCCCAATCCCATGACCCTGAGATCACAACTTGAGCTGAAACTAAGAGTTGGATGCTTAATGGACTGTGGGGGCTATCTGGATGTCTTCTTTGGAAAAATGTCCATTCATCTCCTCTGCCTGTTTTTCTGCAAATATTTTCTCCCATTAACTACATTGTCTTTTTCTTTTATTGATGGTTTCCTTTGCTGTGCAAAAGCTTTTTATTTTGGTGTAGTCCCAATAGTTTACTTTTGATTTTGTTTCCCTTGCCTCAGGAGACATATTTAGAAAACTGTTGCTAAGGCCAATGGCAGTGAGATTACTGCCTATGTTTTCTTCTAGGAGTTTCATGGTTTCAGGTCTTACATTTAGGTCTTTAATCCATTTTGAGTTTATTTTTGTGTGTGGTGTAAGAAAGTGGTCCAGTGTCATTCTTTTGCATCGTTTTGTCCAGTTTTCCTAACACCATTTATAGAAGAGATTGTCTTTTCCTCATTATATATTCTTTCCTGTTTTGTTGTAGATTAACTGACCATTTATGGTCAAATTGTGGGTTTATTTCTGTGCTCTCTATTCTGTTCCATTGATCTATGTGTATTTTGGTGCTAGTACCATGCTGTTTTGATTACTACAGCTTTGTAGTATATCTTGAAATCTGGGATTGTGGTGCCTCCAGCTTTATTCTTCTTTCTCAATATTGCATTGGCTATATGGGGTCTTCTGTGGTTTTGTACTCTACCTTAAAATTTTTCATTTTTAGGTATTTTTCTTTGAATTTGAACTGTGGAAGATTAGGAGCTGGTTCTTTTACCCCTTTCCCTCTCCCACAGACTTGGATATTTTCTATCTCCATCACCCATATAATTATGTTATGATTCTACTTAGATCAATAATCATATTTTAATTACTATAATTTTTAAATACTACACATGACTGAAATGATTACTTTTCTTAGGGTTTCTAGTTTTTCTTGTTTAGTTTTCTATGTATTAATGCTAATTCATTCTTAAATTTTGCCTCCATTATTAACATCTCATTTTAATATGTTTAAAACGTATTAGGTATTCATTCTATCAATTTCGTCTTCTTGGAGCTCTCTAGGAGCTTTTTCTTTTTAAAAAATATCAAGGTAAAATTCACTTAACATAAAATTAACCATGTGAAAGTGCATAATTTAGTGGCATTTAGTACAATTCACAGCGTTGTGCAACTACTACCTTTGTCTTACTCCAAAACCTTTTCATTACCAAAAAAACCCCTCTGTACTCACTAAGCAGTTATTCCCCATTCCTGTTTCTCCTCAGCTCCTGGCAGCCACCAAACTACCTTCGCTTCTGTGGATTTACCTATTCTGCATAGTTCATATACGGTAGCTCCCCCATTATTTACAGTTTTGCTTTTTGCAGTTTCAGTGTACCTGCGGTCAACCGCGGTCCAGAAGCAGATAATCCTTCTGATGTATCATCAGAAGGTTAATAGTAGCCTAATGCTATGTCACAGTGCTCACATCACCTCACTTCATCTTATCACTTCGACATTTTCATCTCATATCGTCACAAGAAGTGTGAGTACAGTACAGTAAGATATTTGAAGAGGGCAAGAGAGAAAAAGAGACCACATTCACATAACTTTTATTGCAATGTAATGTTATAATTGTTCTATCTTATTACTTTAGTGATTACTGTTAATCTCTTACTGTGTCCAATTTAGGAATTAAACTTTATCATAAGTATGTATGTATGGGAAGAAACAATATATATATAGGGTTTGGTTCTATGTGCAGTGTCAGGCGTCCCTTTAGGGATCTTGGAACATATCCCCCTTGGATAAGGGGATGTAGATACTGCTGGTGAAATTATACAATATGACTTTTTATGTCTGGACTTTTTTTTACTTAGCATAATGTTTTCAAGGATTATCCATGTTGTAGCATGTATTACTACCTTATTCCTTTTTATGGCTGAACAATGTTCCATTGTATGGATACACAATATTTTGTCTACCCATTCATTAGTTGATGGACACTTGGGATGTTCTCACCTCACCTTTTTGGCACTTGTAAACATTGGAGTACATGTATTTGTTTGAATACCTGTTTCCAAATCTTTTGAGTATATCCCTAGATATGAGATTGCTATGTCATATGGTAATTTTATGTTTAACTTTTTGAGGAATTGCCAGACTGTCTTCCATAGCCCCTGCACCGTTTTCTTGGAACTTTCTGACTTGCTTCATGGCTGGAGGTTGGACTTTGTACTTTTTGCATAGCTGTCAGTCTGTCATCTCCCTTCACCTTCATCGTGGGGAATCCATTTGTCTTTATTTTATGTTGAATCTCCTGTTTTCTGGATTCCATCTCTTCCTTTATTATGGTTTACTTCCTCTTTTTGGTGGAATGCTTCCTGCAGGAGCTTCTTGAGGAAAGTAAAATAATTTTTTGTGACACTTTTCATATCTGAAAACCTCTGCTCTGTTTACACTTAGTGTGACTGGGGGGGTATAGAATTCTTTTTTTTTTTTTAAGATTTTATTTATTTATTAGGGGGGGAGAGAGAGAGGGATTGAAAGATCGGGTGAGAGGAGGGGCAGGGGGAGAAGCAGACTCCCCACAGAGCAGGGAGCCTGATGTGGGGCTTGATCCCAGGATCTGGGATCATGACCTGAGCCGAAGGCAGACACTTAACTGACTGAGCCACCCAGGTGCCGGACTGGGTATAGAATTCTTGTAGGAATTATTTTCCTTCTAATTTTGAAAACATTTCTCTTTTGTTTTCTTCCTGTTTTGCCATTGAAGAATCCAGTGCCATTCTCATTCTTGATTCTGTTTTGAAACATTTTTTTTCACTCTGGAGGGTTTTTAGATTTATTTTTTTTCTTTTCTTCGGTATTTTGAAATTTCATGATGATACTCCTTGGTGTGGGACATTCAGTGGGCTCTTTGAAAACTTTTGTCCCTCAATTCTTGAAAATATTCTTACTACTTTTCTTTCTTTCTGGACTGGTCAACATATTAAATGTATGATTTAGTTTTTTCTTCTCTTCTACTTTTGAACCTTTTATTAAGTTTTTAATTCTGTTATATTTCAAATTTTCAGTTAAAAAGAACTGAACATTCCTTTTAAAAAAATAGCATATTATTTTTTCATGGATGTGCTATTTCTCTCCCTTCCCCAAAGATATTGAAGGCAGGTGTTTGTTCCCCCCCGCAAAGTGTCTGTTTTCTCCAAGTTTCTTTCTTTTTCTTTGTTTGACTTTACTCATGTCTGATTGTCATTGGTCCTCTGCTCATATTTAAGAGTGAGGCTTATTGGGAGCTTTGAGTTCATGGTACTACTTATTAACCTTATTATAAAGTTCACTGGCTCAGCTGTTATATTGGGGACCCTCTAATGGCTGTATGTCCAGGTCTTTTCTTTTGCATCCCACCTGAATATTCAGTCTGGCTTTTGACATTCTGGTTGCTGAATAAGACAAGGGGGTTGGAGGTCTCAACATTCAGTATGGAGATGGACTTTCATTAAATTCCTCTTTTCTCTCCTTTTTTAAAAATTTTTTAAAAAACATTTTTATTTATTTATTTGACACAGAGAGAGAGAGAGGGACAGCGAGAGAGGGAACACAAGCAGGGGGGAGCGGAAGAGGGAGAAGCAGGCTTCCCGCAGGGCAGGGAACCCTGATGCGGGGCTCGATCCCAGGACCCTGGGATCATGACGTGAGCCGAAGGCAGACGCTTAATGATTGAGCCACCCAGGCGCCCTGAATTCCCTCTTTTCAGCTGCACCTGGGCTCCTCTAGTCCAGAGATGCTCTGTTACATTCTCAAGGCAGTGAACTTCTAGTCTTCTGCCAGCCTTGGGAAAGGGCAGAATCCTGGCCACAGTGAGCAATGCAGGTGATTAACTGCATTTGAAACAGACTTCCATCTAAGCCTCCTGTTTGTAGTTGCAGTCTTACTGTCACTTCCAGGGGTACTAGTGTAGCCAATTCCTGAGTGTTTTGGGGGGTGCTGTCATGTATACATTGGATTGCTTTTTGGCTTTTTCCATGTCCAGTTTTCTTGAGTCTGCTAAGTCAGTTGTCACTTGCCTTTCTGCTCTCTAATCTTAAAAATGTAGTTGCTATCTTCTTTTCTGTTCTCTTTGTCCTTGAGTGTCTGTTTTTAGTTCCTTTACTGTGATTTTAGTGAAGAGTGGAGTTTTAGAAGACAGCAGAGTTACATGTACTAGGTCATTCTCCTTCACTCCCACAGTTTCTGAAGCTCAGCTGTTTTCATCTCATAGATGAAATGCATTTTAACTTGAGCATAACTTCCCTTTTTTTTTTTTTACCCTTTCCTTCAGTTCCCCTATCCACACTTGAAATCTGAAAGCAGACTTATTTTTATCTTTCATTTATTAGAGTATCTTTATCTTTTTAGATAAAGTATCTTTTTAGAGTATCTTTATGTATTTTATCTTTTATAAGCCTAGGGTATTGTTTCTCTTTATGAGTGTGATCACAGTTTGAAAACTATATCCTTTTGGTGTGGTTGTAGAACCCAGTGCTTGTTCTAACACTTGCACAGTTAGTGCCTACCTGACTGACATTGTAAAGTGCTCAAACTGGAAAAGTTGAAAATATTATTTATTTGAGACATGAATATTTAAAAAAGGAAATGACCCCTGAAACTAATACTACACTACGCAAATTTGAATTTGAATAAAATCTTGAAAGAAAAAACATAAAATGAAAAAAGGAAATGTTCTTCGAACTAGGATTTTTAAGATTTCTCTAAAGATGGTTTGTTCTTGTCATTGGTTCCCTTGCATTTACTGAGTATATTTTACAATATCTACTTCTACCCTGATATATTAATTATTCTACATAAACTGGAGGGCTATAGATAGGAAACTTCTTTTTTCCCACCTTTGTTTTGCTTCTCATTCAAAGCCCTTAATGTTAATTTTTTTAAACTTTTTATTTTGAAAGATTTTAAATATATTTAAAAAAAGAATAGTGTAATAAACTTCCATGTACCCATCAACCAGCTTTAGCAGTTATTAACTGTTGGCCCCTCATTTTGTCTATAATTTCCACTGGCTTCCTCCCTCATTTGGAAGCCAATCCCATACACTCTCTGGGTTCATCTGTGATACTTTCACTATGTATCTTTAAAAGATACATAAGAGTTCTCCAATTGTTAACCTAATAGAAAATAGAAAATCTGTTCTTCCAGCATTACTCTTGCAATGAAGATTCTGCTTTGTCTTTAACATAAAGGTCCACATTTTCTTCAGTACTGAGTGTCATTAATAAGGCTTCATTATGTCCATGGTTGCCACTGGATATTTCTGAGAGACTAAGACATATACATGGAGAAGACAAAGACATGACAAAAACATAAAGAAGGAGGGAAAAAAGGGGAATGAGTAAGGGAAAACATATATAAGACAGGGAGTGGACCTGTGTCCATTTCTGATGCTGCTTAGGAATATCCTTTCTGTGGGGAATACTTTCAACAATATTTTAAGGTTGAAATAAAGACCTAAAATTCCTGCTTCATTTGAAGGGTGATATGGTTGGAGGTGATAGGAAGGATGGGGTGAGTAGGGACAATGAAGAAAGTAGAAGAGGACAGAATTCACGAATATGTGAAGATTACACAACACACTCCTGAACAGTTAATGGATCATAGAATAAAGCAAAAGGAAAATCAAAAAATATCATGAGACAAATGAAAACACAACGTACCAAAATGTATGGGACACAACAAAAGCAATTCTAAGAGGGAAGTTTATAGTAATAAACACCTACATTAAGAAAAAATAAAGAACCTACCCAAGGAACTAGAGGAAAAATAAACTAAGGTCAAAGTTATCAGAAGGAAGAAAATAACAAAAAGTCAAAGCAGAAGTAAATGAAATATAATGACTAGGGAGACAATAGAAAAGATCAGTGAAACTAAGAACTGTGTTTTTTTTTTTAAGATAAACAAAATTGACAAATGTTTAGACTGAGGAAAAAAGACTTAGAAATGAAAGAGACATTACAATTGATAAGAGAAATACTAAGGATCATAAGAAACTACTGTGAATATTTGTATGCCAACAAATGAGATAACCTAGAAGAAATGGATAAATTCCTAAAAACATACTCCCTACCAATTCTGAATCATGAAGAAATAAAAAATCTGAACAGACCAATTACTAGTAAGGAGATTGAATCAGTAATTAAAAACCTCCCAACAAAGAAAAGTATAGGACCAGATGGCTTTCCGGGTAAATACTACCAAACATCCAAATAAGAGTTAATACCAATCTTTCTCAAACTCTTCCAAAAAGTAGAAGAGGAGGGTACACTTCTTCCAAATTCACTTTACTAGACCAGTGTTAGCCGTGATACCAAAGCCAGATGAGGACTCTGCAAGAAAAGAAAATTACAGGTCAGTATTCTTGATGAAGATAGATGCAGTTAGCCTCAACAAAATATTAGTAAACTGGATTTAATAGTACATTAAAAGGAGCATACACCAAGATCAAGTGGGATTTATTGCTGGAATGCTAGGATTCATCATATGCAAATCATTAAATGTGGTATACCACGTTAACAAGATGAAGAGTAAAAATCATATGATCATCTCAGTAGATACAGATAGAGAAAAAAAAATTGACAAAATTCAATATCCTTTCATGATAAAAATGCTTAGCAAATTGGGTGTAGATGGAACATACCTCAACATAATAAAGTGCATATATGACAAGACCATAGCTCACATCATGCTCAACAGTGAAAAGCTGAAAGCTTTAAGATCAGGAACAAGACAAGGATGTCCACTTATCATTTTTATTTAAAAAAGTACTGGAAGTTTTAGCCAGAGCAATTAGTCAAGAAAAAAAATAAAAGACATCCAAATCAGAAGGGAAGAAATAAAATTGTTCCTTTTTGCAGATGACATAATATATATAGAAAACCCTAAAAATCTACACAACACACACACACACACCAAAAACTATTAGCACTAATAAATGACTTAAGGAAAGTTTCAGGGTACAAGATCAATATATAAAAACAGTTGCATTTCTACACGTTAATGATGAACTATTAAAAAGAGAAATTAAGAAAACAATCCCATTTGTAGAACATCAACAAGAATCAAATACTTAGGAATAAATTTAACCAAGAAAGTGAAAAATCTGGTCACTGAAAACTGTAAGCCATTGATGAAAGAAGTTGAAGAAGACACAAATAAATGGAAAAATAATTGTGTTCATTTATTCAAAGAATTAATATTGTTAAAATGTCCATACTACCCAAAGTGATCTATGGATTCAACAGAGTCACTATCAAAATTCCAATGGCACTTTTTACAAAAATAAAAAAACAGTCCTAAAATTTGTATGGAACCACAAGAGACCTCAAATAGCCAAAGCAATTTTGAGAAGAACAAAGCTGGAGACATCACACTTTCTGAATTCAAACTGTATTGTGAAGCTATAGTACTCAAAACAGTATGGTATTGTCAAAAATAGACACATAGATCAATGGAACAAAATAGCCCAGAAATAAACCCATGCATATATGGTCAATTAATTTCTGACAAAAGAGTTAAGAGTATACAGTGGAGGAAGGGTAGTGTTTTTAATAAACAGTGTTGGGAAAACTGGATATCCACAAGCAAAAGAATGAAACTTTTACACATAAACTCATACACAAAAAGCAACCCAAAATGGATTAAATTGAGCATAAGACCTGAAACTGTAAACTCTTAGAAGAAAACATAGTAGGTAATCTCCTAGACTTCAGGTTTGGCAATGATTTTTTTTAATTTGACACTGAAAACAGAGGCAGCAAAAGCAAAAATAAACAAGTAGGACCACATCAACGTGAAAAGCTGCACAGTAAAGAAATCCATCAACAAATGAAAAGGCAACCATTGGAATGGGAGAAAATATTTGCAAACCACTTATCTAATAAGGGATTAATATCCAAAATATACAAGGAATTTATACAACTGAGTAACATACATACATACATACATACATACATACATAAAAATAAAAATGGGCAAGGGACCTGAATAGTCATTTTCCCAAAGAAGACCTACCAATGCCAGGAGGTATATGAGAAGTTGTCCAACTGCACTAATCATCAGGGATAAGCAAAATAAAACCACAATGAGATGTTACTTCATATTTGTTAGGATGTCTATTATCAAAAAGACGAGAGACAACAAATGCTGGCAAGGATGTGGAGAAAAGGGAACCCTTGTACATTGTTGGTGGCAATGTAAACAGGTACAGCCACCATGGAAAACAGTATGGAGACTCATCAGGAAATTCAAAATAGAGCCACCTTATGATCCAGCAATCCCACTTCTGGGTATGTATCCAAAGGAAACAAGAAGTCACTATTTCAAAGAGATAGTTGTACTCCCATGTTTATTGTAGCATTATCACAATAGCCAAGGTATGGAAACAACCAGAGTGTCCATTGGTGGGTGAATGGATAAAGAAGATGTGTATGTGTGCGCACATGCACAGACATACACGCGAGAATATTATTCACTCAAAAAAAAAGTCCTGTCATTTGCAATAATTTAGATGAACTTGGAGGACATTATACTAAGTGAAATAAGCGAGACAGAGAAAGCTGTATTACAAGATATCACTTCTATGTAGAATCTTAAAAAAAAAAAGTTGAACACATAGAAACACAAAGTAAAATAGTGGTTGCCAGGGGCTGGGTTGGGAAGAGAGGTGGTGAGAGAAAGCAGGAGAAGCTGGAAAAACATTACAAACTTTCAATTATAAGGTGAGTAAGGTCTGAGGGAGGATGTACTGTGTATCATGGTGACTGAATAATACTGTGCTGTATAATTGAAATTTTTAAAAAAATTTTATTTTAGAGAGTCGGCGGGGAGGGGCAGAGGGAGAAGAGAATCTTAAAACAGACTCCACACGGAGAGTGGACCCTGACATGGGGCTCAATCTCAGGACTCTGAGATCACAAAGCGTTGGGATGCTTAACCGACTGCACCACCCAGTGCCCCTGTATAATTGAAATTTGCCAAGAGAGTAGAACTTGAGTGTTCTCATAAAAAAAAAAAAAAAAGATAACTATGTGACGTGAAGGATGTGTTACTTAACTTGGTGGGACTCCTTTCACAGTGTATGCATGTATCAAATCATGTTTCACACTTTAAATATATTATGATTTTGTTATTTTTATCTCAATAGAGTTGAAATTTAAAAAAAGTAGAAGAGTGGGAAAAGAAAACTTTGTCAAATCATGCTGGTTGTTTATTTTGTACTTACCAGTTGAGTTTTAGTTTCTCCACTCCTGTTGCTCTTTTTAAGAAAATCCAAACATTTAGATGTTTGATGATAGATGTTACAATGTTTAGATGTTTTCCTCAGTGTTATCATTTAATTTTTTAAAGTTATGACTATTGAAAGATTTAGTAGTTTTGATATACTTGTCTCTAGCCTGCCAACCTGCTAAGAAAAAATATTTTAAAAACTTGTTTTGTTGCCGGGATGCCTGGGTGGCTCAGTCGGTTAAGTGTCTGCCTTTGGGTCAGGTCATGAACCCAGGGTCCTGGGATCATGTCCCTCGTCAGACTCCTTGCTCAGCGGGGAGCCTGCTTCTCCCTCTCCCTCTGCCTGCCACTCCCCCTGCTTATGCTCTCTCTCTCTCTGACAAATAAATAAAATATTTAAAAAAAAAACAATGAAAAAACTTGTTTTGTTGGAGAGAGATAATGAGCAAATGTATTGCTTCTTCTAGAGGAGGGGGCAAGCACTTTCTTATATGTGAATTTGGTTATTTGGTCAAACCACGCATTCCTCAGCTTTCATTTGAGCACCCACATATAGAAAAGATGTCTCTTGGGGCTCCTGGGGGGCTCAGTCATTAAGCATCTGCCTTCAGCTCAGGTCATGGTCTCAGGGTCCTGGGATCGAGCCCCACATTTTTTTATTGCCATGCTGTGCTTCGTTCTTCCTGAGGAACAGCGTGTAGAACATTTTCAGGAAAACATGTTCCTTTTAAAAGAAATCAAAAGGGATCGAGCCCCACGTGGGGCTCTCTGATCAGCAGGGAGTCTTGCTTTTCCCTCTCACTCTCCCTCTGTGCGCACGTGCTCTCTCTCTCTCAAATAAATAAAATCTTAAAAAAAAAGATGTCCCTTTAAATTAGTAAGAAAATTAAGTTTTAAATAACATTAAATATTTTAATCTGACATCTAAAGCATATTGAACATAGCCTACTTCTTGCTTGACTTAATATTCATTTAATTCTGGTTGTCCAAATGTATATTACTTATTCCAGAGGTAACCTTGTCCATAATAATTTGTAAATGGTGTTATAGCTTAATACCTGTGCAAGGAAATGGGAACTTTTTCATATTTACTTATAGTGCTATGGAGTCCAATATGTACAGTATTAAAGCCAAGACATGGATGTTTAAAAGAAATTTAATGTTCACAGTTATCACTGATGCTTTCACACTATTAATAAAATCATATTGTGAAAAAATTGTTTTAATATCATACAAATACAGAAAGTCACATACAACAAATAGTTTGATGAGTTATTATGAGACAACTTAAGGTAATTTAAATGTCTTTGAATTACCACTGATCTATCACAAGCCCATAGGAAAATAAATTAGTAAAATGGTGAGACTTCTGCCAAAAACTATTTTAATTTTTTTTAAAGATTATTTATTTGAGAGAGAGTTCACGTGCACACATGTGCGCTCAGTGGGGAGGGGCAGAGACAGAGCAAGAGAGAATCCCAAGCAGCAGAGAGCCTGACCCGGAGATCACGACATGAGCCCAAACCAAGAATTAGACGCTCAACTGAATGTACCACTGAGCACCCCCCAAAAACCATTTTAAATGTCAGAAAAAGCAACATTGATTTGTAGGCTTGCATAAATAAATTACAATGAAAATTGCAGTATTGTATCTATGAATAATATTTATATATTGAGGTATGAATTTTATTTCTGGAGTTGCAAATAGTGTGAAAATGGCATCCAAGAGCACCATTTTTATGTTGTGATAACAGATTTATTTGAATTATGTTATGGGTCATCAGGGCAGAAATGCTCCAGTTTTGACTTTTCTATAGTATTTAAGAGTATTACTGGCACATTTTATTGTTTTTGTTGATATCATTTATGACAAAAATTGGCTGCCCGGTAGTTTAAAAGTTCAGTGATCTTTTGGATTATTTTACAGTTTATGAGTAACTGCTGCTCAAAGCCAGACAGAGTGATAGCTGAACACTAGTTATCGGTTTGTTATTCATAACTTTCATGTTAGAATTACTAAGTATTGCTCTTAACAGTCAGTAGAGTTTCTCACGAAGTTCATTTTTAAAAATTGAAAAGTAGTCTCTAATTCATTGAGAGGGAGAAAGAGACATTATAATTGCAGTATTTAAATTGAAATACTGAAAATGAATCTAAACTTTTAATTCAGAAATTACCCTTGGATAAGAATGCCTTCAAGCAGGAGAGAATACATTTTAAAAGTTGAAGGAAAGCACAGAACTGTGTGTTGGAAACTTTTCAAGTAAATGAAGGGTTTTTTCCTCCTCCCTTTTCTTTATTGCCATGCTGTGCTTCGTTCTTCCTGAGGAATAGTGTGTAGTACATTTTCAGGAAAATATGTTCCTTTTAAAAGAAATAAAAAGTGTTATAAATTCAGAGCTCTACTGTGTTGATTTCTGTAGTAAGTGCATGTAGGGAAAGAATGTCCTTCCTTTTCAAAACATGCAATTGGGATGTGCTTTGACCAATATAATGTCCTATTTCTAACTTTTCTCTCTAGGAGCTACAGTTGGAACATGCAAGACAAGCCTTTGCACTGAAAGACAAAAGCAAAAGTGGCATGATTTCCGGTCTGGATTTTAGTGACATCATGGTTACCATTCGGTCTCACATGCTCACTCCCTTCGTGGAGGAGAACTTAGTTTCAGTAAGTAGAAAGCAAGTATTTCATTTTGTATTTCCTTAAAAATTTTGAACCATTGGGTCCTGGCTTGCCTCCTTGGACCCATCGAACTCTCTAGTATTCTAACTTTATGTTTGGTTGTAGAAGGTAAACAAGTATGTGTAAGGGAGGTGGGGGTGATGGTGAATAGTCTTTCCCCAGATCATAGCTTTTTCAGAGCCACCATCTTGCTCTCATAGATATCCAAATTGTTTATTTCCGTTTATAGAGTTCAACTAAAGAAAACAAGGGAGTTTGTAGACAAGGGTGTGTAATTACTTTTTCCAGCGGCAGTACCTCTCCCAGACACTACTGCCTTCACCTTGGCCTCTTTCCATCCTCCCAGGCTCCCAAAGCCTTGCTATAAAGATGGCTCCTTCCTTTGTTGCCTGCAGGGTGCTGTTTGCTAGAGGAATCATCACTGGCCTCTACACTGTTTTAATAACCATGGCCGTGGCAGAAGGTATGGAGGAAATATGTGGGCATCAGCCTCTGTGGCTCCCTCCTCTCTGCCCCTTCACCTGTGTATTCAGTCTGCATGGACCAGACGGATTTTTTTTGTTGTTGTTCTGTCAAACTGCTAATCTCTACAAAGTAATCATCTGGGCCAATAGCAAACTGATGTCATTCACTTCCTCACAAAGAGTGGTGAAACTTTCTTCACTTACCAGTTTTCTTGTTCATGCATTGTACTTATGTATAAGTTTTTGATTGCTGCTTGTTTTAAATGGGGGGAAGCCAATGAGTGCTTTTGTTGTTTCAGCTGAAGATCATTATCCCTGATTTAGACTGGGGTAGAAAGATCAACTTCTGTTCTTTTTCTTCAGTGAATTTGAACATGGAGCATGTCACCTTGTCCTACACATTTCACCTCCTTGACACCCGTCTCCCACTCCCTGAACCCTTACCTCATACCCCAGCCAAAAAATGAGAGAAGGAAGGGAAGAAAGGGAGAGAGGGAGGAAAGTGGTGGTAGTGGTGGGGGGATATCCTAGAGGGAAGGACTCAGCTCAGTGCCTCGGAGTGAGGGGACCCATTTAATCTTTTCCACTTGGGTTACATAGACCTGTTTTAGCTTCAACTTACCAAATGGCATTTCAATTCCTGAAGGAATGTATTAAATAATTTGAGTTCTGCTTTTGGGTCACTGGCATCCAAGTTCAGGCTAATACACATATCATCTATATTTGGGTTAAGGCATGTATGTGAGGGATGAGTGCATTTGCCTATCATTACCTACACTGTTCTTAGTAGACCTTTATGATGAAGGTCACGCTGGCATTTCCATAAGTATTTCTTTGAGTTTTTAATGGAGAATGTTTTCAATCATATGGGTTCCTCTGACTCCTGGCTTAGAAATTAGGCTTTTACAAACTATGAAAAATATTCTCTTTTGAGTTGATGTCCAACTGGTAGGCAGAGGGAGAACTTACCTCCTCACCTTGCAGAAGTAATGAAGGCCGCATTGCCCCGCATTGCTCCGCAGGCATGAGCCTCTTCTGCACCATTCCACTAAAGATGTAATTCATGGTGAATAAATCCTCTCTAGATTTTCTCTACATTTTTTGGAATTTTTGGTAGTTGTACCTGTCATGATGTAGGTTCAGAGCCCAGCACAGACTGTTAAATATCTTAATTATAACAGTGGCCTTTAAAAAAAAAAAAAAAGATTAGGAGGTTGATATAGTGAAATAGTCTTAAAATCTACAGTTAGCACTGGTTTTTGTGTATGTGTATGGGAATAAAAGCAAGTTTAAAAACTCCTTATGTTGTACATTGATGTTTGAATTATGCTGGACTAGCAAGAGTTCCATAGTTGAAGATCTTGAAAATCCTGTTTAAATAACTATTGTTTTTGATCTGTGATAATTGTATTTGTTGTTTCTGACCTTATAGGTAGAGGAACCGTGAAGTCCAACTTCCAGATGTTGCTTTCTTCCTTAAAACCTAAATAACATAGACCTCCCTGAGGGCGTGAAATGCACTGTTTCAGTACGATACTTTCTTTGTATTTATGGACTGGTTGTTAATCACTTTAGTAATGAAGAGTCCTTTGGATCTTCTTTGGGAAAAGTGTAGTATCCTTAAGCGTGTTTTTTTTTGTTTTCATTTGTTTTTTAAACTTTTTGTGTTGTCATTTCCTAGGCAGCTGGAGGAAGTATCTCACATCAGGTTAGCTTCTCCTACTTCAATGCATTTAACTCCTTACTGAATAACATGGAGCTTGTTCGTAAGATATATAGCACTCTAGCCGGCACGAGGAAAGATGTTGAAGTCACAAAGGGTAAGATTTTAAAAATATGTATTGATTTAAATCTGTGTTTTTACTTTTCTTTCTCTAGGGCATGAGGTTGGTCTAAGTTTACCACTCTGAAGCCAGATGCAGAAAGTATGTTGCTGTGTGTATGTGCTTCACTCGGGCCCTAGTGGTCTCCAAAAATCCAGGTGGAATTAATGGGATGCTGGGGTCAGGAATGGAAAAGTGGCTTTGACAGTTTTGAAAAGAACCTTGGCCCAGTCTGTCAAACTGGTCAGTGACAGTGTGGCGCAGCTTGTTTGTTCTAGGAAAGAGTTGCCACAGAAAGACGGGCAAGCCTATTCTTTCTGCTATATCGTAGTAGGGTGTTTTAGGTGATTGGAGAATAGCCAATTCTTTTATCTTGTAACCCTGGAGACTAAAGCAAATAAACAAGGTAAAAGGGAGGATTCTAAAGAGATTGCTTTATCTTTGAAATTAATTTATCTGTTTTTGCTGTTCACGATGTTAACATTTTATCTTTTGCCAGCTTTCAGAATTACAGTTGAACTTATGTATTTAAATTAAGTTTTAGATTTTTAAAATAATACTAAGATGCCTTTAGCTTGCAGATTATAGTTGGTAAAGTAGAAGCATATTAAGGATTTTTAAGATTTTAAAATACTTTCTTTTTCTTCTAGAGGAATTTGCCCAGAGCGCCATACGCTATGGACAGGTCACTCCACTAGAAATTGATATCCTCTACCAACTTGCAGACTTATATAATGCTACAGGGTAACTATTTCAATAATTCTTTGTGTTATTTATGATAAGACAGTTCCTTTAACATGTAAAGCAGGAGTATGCTTTTAGTTCATTTTAACAGTAGTTAATCCAGTCTACAAATTCCAAGAAAGAGAGATAGGCGATACGAGAAACAGGAGGAGGGAGAGACAGAGGAAGACAGACCCTTAGGTCAGGGAGATGGACAGAGAGAAAGGGAGAAAGGAAAGGGAAAGGGAAAAGAGGGCAGGGGGAGGGAGGGAAGAGATGGAGAGAGGAGGTAAAAGAACAAGGTTAGCTTAAGGGGCCTGAGAGGAAAATGGGGGAAGGAAGAAAAATGAGAGTAAGGGGGAGCGAGAAGCAAGAGACGGTTGGGAAAAATTGATTTCATCTGGACTCGATTAAATGTAAGAGACTTGTGAAAATTTGCCTAATTTTATCAAATAAACTGAAGTACATGTTCAGGAGACTTACAATCTTTTTGGTTCATTGTAAATGGTCATTTTACTGAATAGTATATATGTGTTAGAGGGTATCATTTTTGTGAAATATGCCTGTGACATTATCATCATAGTTATCATCACGGACAAGCTCAGATGTTTTATGCCTCCACGTCATAGACTAAAACAACCAAAGCACATTGAGAGTTTTTAATTTGCAGAGTTCTTTTGCAAATCCAAAAGAAAAACCTTCTTCTCTGGCAGGATTTGTGGGATAGGGGACATATGCTTTATTAAGTAATAAGATTTTTTTTTAGATGCCTTTAGAAGTTATTTAAATGTAAGAATATCTGAAAAATGGGTTTTAACCGTAGAGCTGAGGACTAATAGAAGCTGTGTATACCTGGGTGATTTATTGCCTTCATGCTACATAATGAATTGTTGGGCTGGAGATGATACTGAACATACCACCCCATCTTTGGTGATTGACGTGAAATATCAGGCCACGTCTCATCCATCTAGAATTCACATTTTTAGCAAAGATTCTGAGCCTCCTTCATGATAATAAATGGTTTCAAAAAAATGCTTTTCAAAACTGGATCTGAAGGACCTACCTTGTTCATGGAACATACTTATTTTTAAGTAAATTTTTTGAATACAGTAGTGCATGGTTCAAAACTCGCAGTTTAAAAGAGGGTGCCATAAAAAGTCTCTCTTCTACCTTTGTGCCTTTCCTTAAAGGCCACCAGTAGTATTTATCACTTTTGTGTTTATCCTTCTCAAGGTACTTTGTACCTACGCATTAAATATGTACGCTAAAGAAATACCTTTAGTATATATGAACTGTCAATGTCTATACTTTGTTTCTGGTAATTTTAGTTCTTTACTTTTATTATGTATCATTGGGGAGTCTTATTAAATTTATGTACTCCACATTATTTTTCTGGGGTCTTTTGCTTTTTGTTGTGGGAACCTGGGCCTGGAGATTTTTTTCTCACTAAAAAATTATCTGGGTAAATAGAGAAATACTATTTTTAAAGCATAGTTCTTTTCTCCAGTCCTTTTTTCCTGAAGAAATATGATATTGGTATGAGGAGTTTGTTGGTGTCTAACCATTTTCCTTTCCCATATTTTTGCCTGAAGGCGCTTGACTTTGGCAGATATTGAGAGAATAGCCCCATTGGCTGAGGGCGCCTTACCTTACAACCTGGCAGAACTTCAGAGACAGGTAGGAGGAGTCTCATAAATAGAATCACCTTCAAAAATGCTGAAATCATATGTACACCACAGCCTAGAGCCTGTGAATGCTATGAAAATTAAAAACTACTTTCCAGAAAAACACTCTACTTAGCTCAAAGATTACCTTTATAGAACTGTTCCCCACCCTCCTGGAGTATTTTTATGGGGAACTAAATTTATGGGGTTTTTTTCTTTTAGCTATTAAGGAAAATAAGAGTGCAAACATACATGGGCTTGACTTCCTTCTTCCTAGAACTAGCAGTCTTTTCCTTTCATTTGTATAGTGACATTTAGATATTAGTGTTAAGTTCATTTTGAATCATTGGACTGATATTTATAGGGCTTTTAAAATGTAAAACAGTCTTCTAATGAAGTAAATCTTTCACTGAGATTGTGTTTGATAGATTACAATAATAACACAGGAAAACTATGTAATTAATGAACCAGAAAGAAAACCTTGACTATTATTACATTTTTGATAAAATATTAGCAGTTTTTCTTAAAGGATGATTTAAACAATAGCTCTGAGTCCCATAAAGTTAATACAGTCCCATTTCTGATTTCAAAAGTGGGAAAATAAACCCCGTGATACTACGTGGAAGAGTAGAATGGAAAAGTATTTTTTTTTTAGGTCTTGTTTTATTTTTTATTTTTTTTATTTTTTAAAGATTTTATTTATTTATTTGACAGAGAGAGAAGAGACACAGCGAGAGAGGGAACACAAGCAGGGGGAGTGAGAGAGGAAGAAGCAGGCTCCCCGTGGAGCAGGGAGCCCGATGTGGGGCTCAATCCCAGGACCCTGGGATCATGACCTGAGCCAAAGGCAGTTGCTTAACAACTGAGCCACCCAGGTGCCCCTTTTAGGTCTTGTTTTAAATTGAAACCCTTAACTTCTGTAGTACTTGGAGGCAGCCTCAGTTGTAGTGATGGTCACATGGCTTTGTGTGTGGGGTGAAGGGTGAAGGTGTCCTCCTGCTGTTTCCCTGCTCTAATAGATGAGGCCTGTGTCCCACATGATTCCTTAGGAGACTGTGGTGCCCTAGGAGACATTGAAAGGGTGTGGGGAGACAGGGAAGAAGACCAGAAACAAGGAGAGAGAGAAAAAAAAACTAAATGGGCATGCCACAGAAAGAGCCCAAGTCTGCTTTTTCCTCATTGCTGCCACATGGGTGAATAGCCATCTGTGCTAGTGAAAGATCAGGCATGTAAGTGGGGTTCACTTTGGGAAATTTTGATAGGAAATTTTTCTTTACTTGAGCTCCATGGAATGATGATTCTGCCTCTGAAGCTAAATACAATTTCTAGTTCTACTTTACATAATAAACAAGAACTTTTTAGTTAGATAAGTAGATTGAAAATGGAAAATATTGCTTTTATTTTATTTCATTTTATGTTAATACTTTCTTTGCTTGTAATGCAATAAAGCTTCCTGCAGATGTAAATATACCTGTAACCCATTACAGTTTAGCTTCTTTAGTAGCAAAAGATTATTATCTGCTGCCATCAAAGTTTATTTCCATGAATGTTCTCAGATCCTTTAAAAAAAAAGGTGGATTTATTCCAGTTCATTGATTTATAAAATTTAATAAATTTATTAAATAATTGAGACATTGAAATATTTAAAGAGCTTAGTGAATTTAATTTTGCATTATGTAGTGTACATTTATAAAAATTTGCTCTTGAAGTTTAAAAAAATGCATTTCAAAGGGAGATAATTTTCGGTGTTAATGTCTATTAATATAGCTTACAAATTACTGATTATATTTCCTGTGCCATACTTTTCATCTCTGTGACATACTTAGTTTATAACCGGAAGTTTGTACCTCTTAATCCCCTTTATTTCGCCCATCCCCTACCCACTTTCCCTCTGGCCACCATTATTTACAAAAGCCAAGACATGGAAGTAACCCAGGTGTCCATCAGTAAATGAATGGATAAGAAGGATGTGGTACGTTTACAAACCTGCACACGTGCACGTGCACACACACACACACACACACAGGAATATAATTCAGCCATAAAAAAGAATGAGATCTCGCCATTTGTGACACCATGGATGGACCCAGAGGGTATTATGCTAAGTGAACTAAGAGAAAGACAAATAGCATTTCATTTCACTTATATGAGGTAGCTAAATAACAAAACAAACAAAAAACCCACAGACACTTAATCTTGTTTTATAAGGCCAAGAATATTGAATTCAAATCCAGTTGTGATTTATAGGTAAAGAATTTTGTTTTATTTTTCCTGGACTTATTTTGCCATTCCAATCATACATTTCAGTAGGTATTAAAATCAGCCTTTTTCTTCCCCCCTTGTATGCTTAGTACAAAAATCTTCAGCTTTTCCTTCCTTTTCTTCTCTCCATTAATAGTGTGCTATTTTGAAGGGGCAGTTCTTTTTATTGGGTGGGCATACAGCCTGAAGCAGCGTGTTTTGGGCAGGTAGTTTGACTTGTTCACTGGCATGATCTTGCCTTATCTAATTCTCATTGATAGAATGAGATGCATTCAACAACAAAAGCACAAGAACTTTATACCATCAAATGAGGTCTCAAGTCATTTCCTATCATACACGTATGCTTAGGGAGCAAGTTAAAAATCAGTTAAGATTCTCAGCTCTTATTTTGCTTTGAAAAACAATTAATCTTTTAAATATCACCTTCATGATCATAATCATAACCTTAAGGGAAAAAGTGCCTTTTCCTTTGGCCCATTTGCTCACAGTAGGCGATCTTCTTCTTAGGGCTGAGTATTTACTTTCAGCCTAAATGCTAAAAATTCGGTACACAGTCATTGATAGGAATGACAGCTACAGTAGCATTTCTATGTATGAATATTCATGAGGTGAAATTCATAGCATTAATTAAATTAATTTACATACCTGAATACAAGTGAACCGTAAGTTACAGTGCTAGCCAAGCTTGAAAAAACCTTCTTACTGACCATATATTGTAATTAAAAAAAAAAAAAATAAATGCTATTTAATAAGGAGGGAGCCCAAAAGGCATTTAGGCATTTATAGAGATGTTTTTAGCTAAGAATTAAAGCACACTATAATCCTTCAGTTTTCATAGGATTTTGTAGGGGTTTATAAACATTCTTTAAAGGAAGAGAGGGTAAAGAAAATATATGTGGTTGAACACAGGAGAGACTTTTCACATGAATAAGAATTAATGGTTACTTGATTCTTATTTGGGATCATAGTCCTTTTATTCTATGAGTTTTGGTTCAGCATATTCTTTTGAAAGGAGACATGGTTAAAAATAACAATCTATGAGAATGAGGCTTATTTTCACTCCGTTTTGTGATTGAGAAACTCCATTTTGGAAAAAAGCTTTATGTGCATGTTTTTAGACGTTAAAAATATATTTGCCATCCAAGAAAGAGACTCTTAACTATAGAGAACAAACTGATGGTTACCAGAGGGGAAGTGGGTGGGGGAATGGGTGAAACAGGTGATGGGGATTAAGGAGTACACTTATCACCATGAGCACTGAGTAACGTATGGAATTGTTGAATCACTGTATTGTACCCCTGAAACTAATAGTACACTGTATGTTAACTAACTGGAGTTTAAAAACTTAAAAAAAAAAAAAATCCATATTTGCTGTGTGTTTAAAAGGTAGCATAACAGCCCCATTGATTTTAAAAAATTTTTAAATCTAAGCTAAAATGCCATTACTTGAATTTCTTCAAAATACGTGATGTTAAAAACATCATCTTTGCCGTGAAGATACCCATTGTGTTTTCAACTATGTTATCATTGAAACAGAGTATCAGAATTAACTGGTTAGCTTCACTTTGTTCAGTGTTTAAAAAACTAACAAGCATATTTCGTCAATATAATACATTGAAGTGATGCCAAAAAGATTTTTGGATTAATAAATGAAAATAAAATTTTTAAAAAACCATTTTATTTCATATCATTCTTTTATAATTTCTACTCTTGTATATGTTTAAAATGCATACTCTGTAATTTAATAAGGCATATTACTTAGATTTATATAGATATTACTACTACAATGGGAACTATGTATATGATTTATAAATGAAATCATATATTGGGGTTAGACGCTTAAAATCTTCCCGGCAGGAGTGTTCAATCCCAAAGAGTTGCCGGAGCTGTTGACTTAAAGAATGCTGGAGAGTTGCATCATCCTTGGGTGGGCAGGAAACTGCGCCATTGCTCTGCTTATTCCCCATCTCACGATGGGACCCGTAGCAAGTCTTTTGTCCTGTCTCTTGTATGGCCATCTTACCTTTGTGTGCACAGGGGACCAACTGACAAATTAGTACAGAAATTGCTGAAAACATCCTCCTGATGGTCTCACGAAGGAGTTTATTTACAGAAGATTGAAAGACACTGTGCCCCCGAGGGCTGCATTAGGGCACAGGTCTTGAGTACTTGGTAAAGTACTTTCACCCTTGGGGAGATAATAAATCTCAACACAGTCTAAAATTAGTGTTATTATAAAATAAATAAAATTAGTGTTATTATAGTGATAAAGAGAATAAAAAGTAATTATCTTTTTGGAAGGCCCATTTTTTGCTATTCTATGAAAGAATCAAAATTAGGCTTATACTCAAGGTTTTGTTAAACTATCCTACTCTTTCCCTTATTAGATTTCAAATAAAAATATCACTTTGCAATTATTAATTGCTCACTTTTGTTGCAGCATGTAAATTAAACATAATGGATGACTGTGTAGTTGCTTGGGCTAACTTGATAGGAAAAAATGTATTTCCTACAAGATCATGATAATGTACTACTCTGTAATTTTCCACCTTTTTTTTTTAAAGATTTTTATTTATTTATTTGAGAGAGAATGAGATAGAGAGCATGAGAGGGGAGAGGGTCAGAGGGAGAAGCAGACTCCCTGCTGAGCAGGGAGCCCAATGTGGACTCGATCCCGGGACTCCAGGATCATGACCTGAGCCGAAGGCAGTTGCTTAACCAACTGAGCCACCCTGGCGCCCAATTTTCCACCTTTTTGATGATGGTTTCTCCCATATACTAAATTCAGTTTTGTATGTAATAGATGTATACTTTCACCTAATTGGATTATAATAAATTTAGCATGTTGTGATAGTTGAGATTTATAAAATATGTACTGATATTATTTGAAATAATGGTGTACCAATTTTTTTTTGCCGAGGGTCTTCCGAGGGTTTCATTTTGACTTTTCATCAAACATTATTTATTTTCCTTTTTACTATAAAATTTATTGAACTACAGTACTGGCAAACATAATGAGCTTTTAAAAGATCTCTACCTACAGAAATCACAATCAAACATTAAATATTTAGGTATCAGATGCTTTGGTTAAAAACTGAAAACACGCTTATTGTGGTACAAAATTTACAAAACAAGCAGATAAAACCTTTCTACAGGCTGTTTCTCAGATTATTTGTAAATATCTGGGTTTGCCATATTTAGCTTGGTTAATTGAGCTTTGAAGAGATTGTACAGATGAAAGCAAGTCAGAGTGGACTAGCTTTTTTTCCCCTTCTTTTAGATTTTAGGTATGGATTCCCTCTCCATTAAATTATTCTAATGAGTGTATCTATTTTTATTATGCTGGTTTCTAAAAGCTTATTCCAAGTTAATATGTTTCAAGTTTCCTTTATGATAAGCCAAATATTTTATTCTTTATTCTTTCATCTCAAACTGTTTATAGAGCATAACTGCTGTCTTCATGAAGAAAATATTAAAGAACAAGACTGACAGACAAGTATAGACCAATTATTTTAGATCCCTTATGCTGTGGGATTACCTATGAAATAATATTCTGAGTCACAACAGGGTTTTTTTCCTTTGCATTATTATCATTATAGATTCTATGGTGGAACTATAAATGTGGCTAGGATAGTGGTTTTCAACCTAACTGTATAGCAGAATGATTTGAAGGCTTTAAAAAATAGATAAGCTCCAGGCCTTAGGAATTTATTTTTTTAAAGCCCCTCAGCGGCTTTCTTTGCATAGGTATAGCTGGAGAATACATAGGTCTGGGAGAGGAAATGCTTGGTAACATAGGTCAGAAATACTGTAGTTAAGTAGTGATAACTTCAGTGGTGAGCTGTAAAGCCAGAAATAAGGGGGCCAAGGCTCTGAGCACTTGAAATAGTCATTATTAAAGGTTTTCACTTTGGCCCCGAAGAGAAGCATTTGGCTTTGCTTTACAAATATAATTCTAACAGTTGTAGTTACGTGATTTCTCCAGCCCTAATAAGAAGCGGCAGAACCAAACTAGGAGGCTGTTAGTAAAAGAAGTAAAGTCTGTGAGGCCTGGGAAGATAGCACAACCAGCTGCATTAGGTCTTGATGCAGTAACTGATGGACCAGGAATAGGACAACTTTCAGTCATTAGAGAAGGTAGATTATGATCAGTATTCTCTGATTTAGGAATGAAGGTACTGTTGGTTTTTTTTAAGATTTTATTTATTTTAGAGTGAGAGAGAGCATGTGTGAGTGAGCAAGCGGGGTGGGGAGAGGGAGAGGGAGAGGGAGAGAGAGAGAGAAACTCAAGCAGGTTCCCTGCTGAGTGTGGAGCCTGACACGGGGCTCGATCTTATGACCCAGAGCTCTTGACCTGGGCCAAAATCAAGAGTCGGACCTTAACTGACTGAGCCACCCAGGCGCCCCTCAAGGTAGTTCTTGTACATTTTAGAAATATTTTAAAATTTTAGGTTGGCTACAGTAAAGAAGGGGGAAAGGATTTTATACCTGAAATGTTTATTTACCTCTCTGGAGTGATAGTGTATTCCCCAATAGTAGCAGACAAATCAGCTATTAATAGGCTTGTAAAAAAAAAAAAAAATGGAGAAAAAAGCAACGGTGTCTATTTGGCTGGATGTGGTTTTTAAATGCTAATTGAGGTATCTATTTTAAAAATCTTAAAATAGCTGATTTGTAGCTTTTTTTTTGCCTTATACTTTTCCAAAATTTTTTTTACATGTTTTCCTCCCCACAGCAATCTCACGGTTTAGGCAGGCCTGTCTGGCTCCAGATAGCCGAGTCTGCTTATAGATTCACTCTGGGCTCAGTTGCTGGAGGTGAGTGACATGGCTCTGTGCTGTTCCTAGCTTGTGTTGTTGTAATATTATCTCACTAGACCGAGACAGATCAGAGGTGCAGTTCATTGTTCCTGCGGGACATGACTGCAGAGCTTTCCGAAGTGTTCTTGATTTCTACCTGTGATCAGAGGACTTGCTGCAGCACAGCCGTGGCCCCTCGGGCTCCAGCCTGTCTTCAGGACAAAAGCTCTGTAATAAAGTGAAAGTCTGGATGTGTGCTGCCCTCACCTTAATCACCCTGCTGAGAACCAGGATGAAGAAATGGAAATGATACTGTGTTAATGGTGCTGGGGGTAAGGGCAGGTAGGAAATCAAGATTTGGGATAGAAATCCCAGGACCTTAGGAAGTAAAACAACCTCCTAAAGCGGTTCACTTTGGCTTTTCTACTTGTATTTTTTTCCTCTCCCTTTTTTACTGCTGGAAGAATATCTAGGCTTGTAGGTAACTATTTGCTAAAAGGAACCTCCCCTCCTGGCTCCTGGGCAAAATTTGGGAGGCTTTTTTGGCTTAAATCTCTCCATAGAAAATGTGTAGAATCTGAAGTTGCTTTGTTGAGAAGAACCTAGGAGGTGTGATTAAAATTTTATGATTTTTCAAAATAAGCCTGAACTGATGAAACTATTATTTTTTTCTTTTTCAGTTTCAGTTTTAGAAGTTGCAGAACATGTTTTGGTTTTCAACAGTTGAAAAATATAACACTCTAATTCATTTTATAAATTTCTCAATCTCTGAAAAATTCTAAAGCCTGGCATTTTTTTTTTTTAAAGACCAAATTCTGTACAAAGTGATAAGGTCATGTTGAGATTGGTTCCGATATTATGCTCATAACAAAGATTAATTTACCAAAATGCTTTAGTAAACTAAATTTTAAAATTACAGCTACTTGTGTGAACATATATGGTTATTTTAAGGGGTAAATGGTATTATGTTTAGGCACTGAATAGAAAATATAAAGAAATATGTTACATATAATAGTTTCATGTTGTTACAAAAAATCAAGTGTTGGTTATTTAATGTTGGGGATGACTTGAAAATCCACTGCAGTTGTACTCTGAAGCCGCTGTATTTATGGATCCCAACTGCTAGCCTGTCATCCTTCAGTGGTGCAGGGTGTACGGGAGAAGGAAAAAACACTTAGTCTCTTTTTTTGTGAGAAATAGATAACTGAGTTTTGTTTTCTAGTCCTTTGAGATGAGATTTGTCCTTAAAGATCCTTCATTTAATTGTGCTCTCGTTTAAGCCTAAAACCTGTTTTGTTTGTAGCCGTGGGAGCCACCGCAGTGTATCCTATAGATTTGGTGAAGACCCGCATGCAAAACCAGCGTGGCACTGGCTCGGTGGTTGGGGAACTGATGTACAAAAACAGCTTTGACTGTTTTAAGAAAGTCTTGCGTTATGAGGGCTTCTTTGGACTCTACCGGGGTGAGTACAGCTGCTGAAGTTAGTGATTTTATCTCCCCAGCAGCAGATTTTAACTCCATCATTATGAAGATCAGTGTGTACCCTCTCCAGTCAGACTAGAGCTGTTTCTCTCTTTTTATTTTCTTGTTGCTTGCTTCCCTTTTGACATCCTTGCTGGTAGCTAGCAATATTAGTCTGCAGACAAGCCCTTCATTTCTTCTTCCTGATATTTATATTTCATGGAATCCAAATCCAGCATTTGTCCCAGCATGAGTCTCTGGTCACTGTGCTCTTAGAAACTCAGGCACATGTCTGCAGGTTGAATAAAGGATGACAGCTAAGAAGTAGAGAGCTGCTTTTCTCAGAGTTAGAGAAGAGAGATGCACCTCTTCTCTGAAACTGAAGCCAGGCTATTACTTGAAGGTGGTGAGTTTACCCTCTGTGCACTTGTTTCAATTGAAAGAGATATCAGATGTGTTTGTCTCTTCCAAGGAGACCATTCATAAGTTTTTTTTTTCAGTGAGTCATCTGAAGTTAAAAAAATGAGTAAAAGAAAACCTTTGGCTTCAGGTCTCATTCTCTCTCCTTTCCTCCCCTTAGCTCAGAGGCACTGAGTAAGAGCAGAGAGATTTTCTTTCGCAGGGAATGTTACCACCAAGTGGAGGCTGAGCACAGTGCTGTCTGCATCAGAGGCAACAGCCTCTTGTAGAATTCTCCCCACCCCCGTGGGCTTTGTAGGAACTTGTTCTTTTTAGAGAGGGAATGACTTTCATGTACATGTTTTCACATAAGAATTTAGGGTTTCCTTTGGGAGGGAGATTAATTTTTTAATCCCTTTGGGCGCCACTTGGAATTCTTTGAAAATATTCTATACATGTTCAAGTCCATAGCGTTTATGTAATTTACTGTACTTATTTGTTTGCACACACGATCTCATTAATCCCTAGCTCACTCTGAGCTCTGTTGAACTGTTTGGCTTAGAACCTCTTCCTTGGAAAGAAGGATTGGAACTGCACAAAGCTTCTGCTCACGGAAAGGAGAAAAAAAACACCTCTGGTTAGCGTTATTTGCAGATATTCGAGTGAAAAATGTATCTCTGTATACATGTATACTTACATTTAAAGGAGAGGGTCATGAGGATGTTCATTTTTGGCATTGTATATAGACTAAGAAAAGAGTCAAATCAAACTAGGCTCAAATACCCTGCTCCTAAGAATGCATGTAGTTAATTTTACTCAGATATTCAAAACTCTAGCCTCTCTAAATTCTAGCTGTATAACATGTACTTACTCCATAGGAAAAGGTGTGTGTTGTCCAGAATGCAGATCTGTGCATGGGAATGCTTACTTTAAGATGTATCAGACCTTGCATATCTAGATTTTATTCAGTGAGGAATTTAAGGAGGGTTGAGTGGTGCTAAGGTTTTTTTTTTTTTCCTTTGTCATCTCCAGTCTTTCTTTATTGAATAACCTTTCTTCCTCCTTGGTATACTTTTAAAGGGAATGTTCCCATTAGAAGTAACCTGGATGTATACTGCACAGTTTAGCCTTCTCAATGGATGGATGCTTAGAGAAAATTTCATTTCGGAGAGATGCCATGTTAATTAAATGGGTCTGATATGGCAAGTTTGGGGGTGGGGAGAGGTGGAGGGATTGTTAGCTTTATTCAGGATGTGAGCTGATAAAATCAGTTCTTTAAATGAGAGACTCTTGTATCAGGGAGAAGATTGTAGGAGTCCTGTATGTGAACACTATGATTATTGAGATTGTCATATATTGCTTAGAACTGGTCCATTATTCTGTCAGATGATTGACAGAATTGTTGACAGATTAGCTTAAATTTCTTTGCAGGCAATAGTGATAAAATGACATAAATCAGTACTTTATTAAAATTCCATGAGCCTTATTGAGGCAAGTTGTAAAACAAATACACACGCTGACATGGTTGTATGGAAGTTAGATTAAAAGTAATAGGGCCTCATAATCATGAAGGTTAGAAAGTTAAGACTGCCATCTGCTGATTTATTCTTTTAAATCAGTCTGCTACCCATTAAAGGTGTGTGCAGATTTGTGTTTGTCATTGATAATTCACTTTGACTGACAGTAGCCTGTATGTATGATTACTTGCTGGCTCTCAACTCATAGAAAATCACTCAGCAGTATCCTCAAAGTAGGCTTAAGATCAGCAGTGAGTGTGCAAACACATACATAACTCCCCCATGGCTGGGTGATTTAAAGGGTATAGAATGTTTATTGTTAGCATATTTAAAAAATGTATGCAAAAAATGTACGCCAGCAATTTGGATAATCTGTGTGCTTTTAGAAAGCTGAGCCTTATGAATATCTACAGATGTTGAATTGTTTATATATTTTTTTCTTTTCCAGTTTGCAGCCAACCTGGGTAATTTAACTTTCTAAGAATAATGATTTCCTTTGTTGTAAGAAGATTCTTTTGAAATGTCTTAAGTTTGACATATATTAGTAAATAAGAATGCAAGAGGCATATGTTTTTGCTTGTAGAAGACACCCGTTAAATGATACTTAAAACTGCATTTTTCTTTGCAGTTTTGGCTTCCTTCAAAATAAATGAGTACTGAATTCTGGTTTTCTCTAAAGAGAAAATTATGGGAGTTGGTATTCTGTAATAACAAAACCACCATATGCTATTACATAGGTAATAGCGTCATTTGTGGCAAAATCTGGGTCTACTCAACATCATGCTTTGCAGAGGTTTTCCAAACACAACATTGACTTCTCTCTAAAGTGTTTGTGTATGTTTGTATGTTGTTGGTTGTAAAGGGAGGGAATTTGGTTACATTGTTATTGGCAGGGTTTGGGAGTAGAGAAGATCATGGGCTCCATCCCTTCCTCAGGTACTTTTTGGGAGATGTTAGATAACTAGGCTTTGAAGGAAGCATGCTTAAGAAAAGGATCTATAGCCTCAAGAAAGTATAGCATTATATTTGACATAAATAATTATTACATACATGTGCAGACTTTTTAGGATAATCCATTTTTCCATATTCTAGTGAAAACCCTAAAAGGTTTGATAGGTAAATAATATGGGGGAAACTATTACTTACTGGGTTTCTATATTCGTGTCTAGTACATTCATATTGCTAATGCTTCTCTCTATTTACGTAGGTCTGATACCACAACTTATAGGGGTTGCTCCAGAAAAGGCCATTAAACTGACTGTAAGTTTCCTTTTCACTGAATTTACATGTCATTTGTTTAGATTATCATTAAGTCAAAAATTAATGCTGATGCTGCTGAGACTGGCACACTATTAAGACATTTGTAAAACTTTCAACTTATATGTAGACATTTGATAATTATTTTATCATGAGACAGGTATTTTGATGACCTGGAAAACCAATAACATGCCAGTGGAGGAAATGGTTGAGAATTCCGGTTAACTGATGTTCTTTCTGATTAGGTTAATGATTTTGTCCGGGACAAATTTACCAGAAGAGATGGCTCCATTCCACTTTTAGCAGAAATCCTTGCTGGAGGTTGTGTAAGTATTAATACTGGGCATTTCTCATGGCAAGTATGTTCCTTTAACCTTTTTTGCACATTAGATATAATACCTGAGTGACGTTCCTTCTGAACTCAAGGGACTCTAGGGTTTTCTCAGTAATCGTAAAGAATGCTTTTTAATTTCATTGCATGATCTAACTGGTTTTAAGTGAAGAAAAGAGGTAGTATTTTTATCAGCTCTGACTCTTAAAAGCCCCTGACATTACCTTCCACACTTTTAAAAGTTCTAATCCTGATTCTTAAATATCACAGAATATAGAGTAGTGGGTAGAGTTCCCATACATTTATATTGTCTGGAACTTTAAAATAAGTGTGAGATGACTGATTAATTGGGTTCTTAGATTTTAGGTGTAGGACTGAGTAAACCATTGTGGTATAATTATAATTTTCCTTCTTTAGGGACCAGAGGTTATAGCAAACAACCATAATTATGTTAAGGCTATTACAGTTCTGAATGCAGAGATTCAGATTATATTCACTTAGAGCACAAAGGTTTCTATCTTTAAAGGGTGAGCATGACATTGATTTAGACCAATTCTCAAATTTAAGTTTGTAGCTCAACTGATTTTATTTGTGGTGTTCATTTCAAATTTGTTAATACATGATTTGTTTAAGACTTATTTAGTCCATTTTGTCCCTGAAACCCTTAATAACTTCCAGTTGAATTGGCTGACAATCTTGGCTAAACCCTCCTCAGTTGCTTGTGGAACTTGAGGTGATGAGGTCAGTGACCTTTGCAGCTTTTAATTCTGCAAAGATGCCCCAAGGGTCAGAGAGAGCGGCTGCTCTGGATTCTTTTTGATGAGATTTGTCAGCCTGGTACGTACCTGTGTCCTCACCTTTGTGCAACCAAAGTTCCTATTGAAAAGGTGACTTGGGCTGTGTGTGTGTATATGTACCGTATATATGTGCATTTGCATGTATGCTTGCACTCATGCCCGTCCAGGTGCATTCTCAAGAAGCAAATTCACCTCTTTGGCTGACTTTCTTTTTTCATGAAGGACAAATAATAAACAGAATAAGACCTTTGTTTAAGCAGATCACAAAAAAGTAGTTTCTCCTCTTCCTTTACCCTGATTAGGTGCTGTAATTATTTCTCTTCAAATGAGAGAATGTTTGCAAATCATAAATATTCTTTTTCTCAGTCGTTTTAGTTTTAGTTTGGTTAAGAAGTTTCCAAACTCAGTTTTGCCACTGCTCATGCATATATCTGCCAGAAATCTCCTAAGTCATGCTCTTTCTGTTCCACATAGTTAATTATTTCTGTTTCCCTTAGTAATACCCAGAGGTTTTTGCCCATGAAACTGACCTGTTCCCATGTCTGACATGTGACCTAAGTGGTTAAACCGTAACCAGATCTTTGCTTCCTTTGTTTTTCCTATTATGGACCCTGTTTCTAGGTTTGAACTTTGGGAATTTCTGTTGAAGTCTAGGGTGCCTTGAGGGTTGTGCTGACACTCTAAATCTCTTCTTTAATCATGACTCATTTCTGAGAACTTTGATGGATTGTCTAGTTGGAAACCGACAGCATGAAAAATAGACAGGTTGGGCTCTAGGCAGAATGATGAGGTTGTCTGCCGTTCTTTACCTCAAACATTTTCTGCTTCCCTCTTTTTTTTTTAATCTCTTCATTCAGGGAGGAAAGAAAATGTGTATTTATTGAGTGTGTACTGATGAATTCAATCACACCACAGGGTAAATGATTGTTAAAGCATAATCTGCCACTTCTCCCCATGTCTGTGTATTTCAGCAGAGAATAAAGCCTTAAAATGAGTGAGTCTCCGTTTAAAGAATATCAGGCACTGTGGAATATAGGAATGTTCTCTTTACTGAATGAAACCTTGTAAGCAGCCACTGGATAGACACCGGGAAGAGTGGCTGCCTGTGAGCCTGATCATGAGAACCCTCACCATCCTGCATAGTGGTGGTGATATGATGTGCAGGGTCCCTGTTGGTGTTGGGC
Organism: Zalophus californianus; assembly: GCF_009762305.2. Lineage (NCBI taxonomy): Eukaryota > Metazoa > Chordata > Mammalia > Carnivora > Otariidae > Zalophus > Zalophus californianus. Next base: position 135,218,650 of record NC_045597.1, on the reverse strand, counting down.
TAAATGCTGTCTGTATCACCAGCTGAGATCAGTGCTGCTGTTTTCTCAAAAATCACTCAATTTTAAAGATGTGCCTTGTGTTAACCTATTGCAAAATGTGTTAAGCTAATGCAGATTAATTCAAAAGAAATGGCTCAAACTGAATCAGTATTGGCGTTATAGTTTTTTCCCAGCAAAGGGATCATCTAGGACCTGGGCTTTGAGTTCCCTATATATGGGAGAGAAATTCTGCTATGAAAGTGACTGCTGCCCTTTAGGAAAAATGGTGTTCATTGACCTAGATAATGAATTGACCAAGAAATAAAAATATCCAGTCCTCAGACCTTATTTTTTTTTGGCTGTTTGTTTAGTTTTATGATCTGTTTTTAAGAGTATGTGATATTTGATATATGCAGAAGAGTACACATTATAAATCTAGTACACGCTATAATTAGCATTTGTAAACCTATCACTCAATTAAAACATTACTGTCATTGACACTGGTTTTTGCTTCTAATGTAGCTCTAATCTGCTAAGATTGCTAATGAGCAGTAGGGACTTTGCCTATTTGAACATTTTATTTTTTTATTCATTTTAGAGAGAGGAAGAGAGAGCACAAGCGGGAGAGCACGAGTGGGAGGGGCAGAGGGAGAGAGAACCCCAAGCAGACTCTGCACTGTGCACGGAGCCCACTTGGGGCTTGATCCCATGACCGTGAGATCACAACCCGGGCCAGAACTGAGGCGGATACCCAACTAACTACACCGCCCAGGCACCCCCCACCAAACATTTTATAGGCATTATCTGTCTCATTATTTTTCCCAACTAGAGTTGAAGAAAATAAACCTAAGTGAGATCCAGACTTAGTAGGTGGTAAAGTTAAGATTTAAACCACTTTTGTTTTAAATCCATATTTATTCATATTTGGTATATTTCCATTCATTCTTCCATTTATTCATTCTCATTCAACAAGCTGTCAAGTCTTAGAAGGATTTACTTCTTTTTTTCCTGTGAAGGGAACCAGACTTAGGTTATGTTACATCTCATAGAAAAAAAGGTAGTTCCTGATCATTCTCCCCAGATAAAACTTAATCTTAAGTCTAATCATATTCTGTGGTAATTTGAAAGCAGAATTCTTTATTGTGATTTGCTTCATTTCTGCATATCACCAAAGAAAATACATGCTTATGATTATAAGTCATCATAATAGCTACCATTCCTTGAGCATCCTACACTGGATTTGCACTTTATAGGCATCACCTCATTATTCCCAGCTAGAGTTGAAGAAATTAAAAGCTCAGTGACATCCAGTACTTAGTAAATGGAAAAATTGAGATTTAAGCCACTTCCGTCTCCAAATCCATATTCTTCATTATTTGGTATATGCTTCTATTCATTCATTTTCTCATTTATTTATTCTCTCACTCATTGAATGCCTGCTATGTTTCAGGAATATTTTAAAAAACAGCAGCTTTACTGAGATAAAATTCACATACCCTACAATTCCCCCATTTTAAAGTGTACAGCTCAGCAGTTTTCAGTGTATCCACAGAGTTGGCAACTATCACCACAGTCGATTTTAGAACATATTTATCACCCGAAAAAGAAACCTGGTACCCTTTAGCTGTTGCCCATCAGTTTTTCCTATCTCCCCCCTGCCAAGCCTTAGGCACCCACTAATAAACCTTCCATCTATATAGATTCACCAATTCTGGACATTTCATATAAATGGATTAAAAAATGTGTGGCCTTTTGTGTCTGGCTTTTTTTACTCAGCACAATGTTTTCAGGATTTATCCATGTTGCACTACGTATCAGTACTTCAGGCCTTTTTATTGGTGAGTAATACTCCATTATATAGTTATATCACATTTGGTTTATGCATCAACAACTTCAACCAGTTGTTGAACATTTGGGTTGTTTCTAATTTTTGGCTATTATGAATAATGCTGCTGTGAACATTAATGTAAAAAGTTTTGTTTGGACATATGTTTTCACTTCTCTTGGGTATATACCTAGGAGTTGAATTGGTGGGTCATATAGTAACTCTAATTTGTATTTTGAGGAACTGCCAGACTGTTTTCCAAAGTGGCTGCACCATTTTACATTCCTACCAACAATGTATAAGGGTTCAGATTTCTCCACATTCTTGTTATTGATTATAGCTATCCTAGTGGATATGAAGTGTTACCTTGTTGGAATCTAATAACTGATACAATGAGCATCTTTTCAAGAATGTATTGGCATTTGTATATCTCCTTTGGAGACATGTCTATTCAGAACCTTTGCCTGTTTTTAAATTGGGTTGTCTTTTATTATTAAATTATAAGAGTTCTTTATATATTTAGAGTCCCTTATCAGATATGTGATTTCCAATATTTTTCACTTTGTGTCCTTTGAAGAATTGGACTTTGATTTTAATGAAGTCCAATTTAACCATATTTTGTTGCTTGTGCTTTTGGTGTCATATGTAAGAAATTATTGTCTAATCCAAGATCATGTAGATTAATACCTCTGTTTTCTTCTAAGAGTTTTATAGTTTTAGCTCTTATATTTAGGTCTTCGATCTTTCACACAAATTATTAACCTTAATTTTTTTAGGGTCTTTTGCCTTAAGCATAGAGATTACCAAATGACAAGTTTTATTTTTCTTTGTCAACATTTTGGTATATTTCCTTCTTCTTTTTTTTTAAGATTTGATTTTATTTATTTGAGGGAGAGAGCACAAGTGCTATGGGGGGAGAGGGGCAGAGAGAGAGAGGGAGAAGCAGACTCCCCACTGAGCAGGGAGCCCAATGCGGGGCTCAATCCTAGGACCTGGAGATCATGACTTGAGCCAAAGGCAGATGCTTAACTGACTGAGCCACCCAGGTGCCCCAGAATATTTCCTTCTAATGTTCTCATATGCTTGCTCACATATGTGTGTCTGTACATAAACACACACACACACACACACACCTTTTTTAAACCAAATGGAAATTTTGTTGACTCTGATTTCCTGATTGGAAATGCAAGCTGCTCTCACTTCCTAAAGGCAGCAGAGAATCACAGCAGAACATCTCACTTTAGAAATAGAATGAAACCTTTCTGATGACTGAGTAATATTCCAGTGTATATATGAACCACATCTTCTTTATATGCAACTAATGAATGAATCATTGAACACTACACCAAAAACTAGTGATGTACTATATGTTGGCTAATTGAATTTAAATTAAAAAAAAAACATGAGATAATAAATGTGCATTATGGTAAGATGCTAAAAAAAAAAGAAATAGAATATAACCTTTGGGAATATAGAAGTATATACTTCTAGAAGTATAAACAGAGTGTGCATTTTCAAATTTTAAGTCTTCATTGTGAACATTAACCGACCTTTTTTTATATCAGAACTTTCTCAAAAAAGACTTAGTTCAGAATTTATAATATAGAGGTGTTAGCATAAATTTTTTTGTTGTTGTAGTATCAATAAATTGACCTTTAGGCTTAACAGTTGCTTGACCCTTCTTTAGGTGGGGTTGGGGCAAGAGTGTATTTGTATATACAGTTACTCATAAATACATGTTATGGATGCTGTATGTGTAGTGTATATATAGCAGTTGGTTTCAAATAATTTTTCCCATTGTTCTCATAGATAAGCCATTCTTATCAGGCCATATGTTTTTATTTTTCTATTAAAAAGTCTCTCTTTGTATATGTATGAATACATACATATCTGTATACACATACATATTACATGTGCATATCAGACATAAATATAATTGAGTGCTTAATTATGATACCTATTGTGAGCAAGAAATAATACTTTAATGTCAACTTAGAATTTTCAAAGTACTTTAATATGCACATTGTCACTTCTTGGGTACATGAGGAACAGAAGCTCAGAAAAGTTAACTCTCACTCTGAATCACGTAGCTAATATATGCTGGTTTTATGTGAGCACCAAGTATTTTGATTTTAAGATCAACTCCTTTTGTTTGATCATGTTCTCTTGGAGAGTCAAGTCCAAGCCTTCTTCATGTGTCAAAATAAATCTAGATCAACTTTGTAGTGGCTTTTGTTCTTTTTAAAAATTCTATTGTTGTATATGTAATAAAAATTTATCTTCTATCTAAATATATATACATATATATGATCATTTATTTAGGTATAATTAAGATACCAAGAAATGATCAGATCTTAGAGGTCAGCTCAGTGGGTTTTAACAATTGTATACACCCATGAAATCACCACTCAAGGTAAGGTATGGAACATTTCATCTCAGAAAATTCATTCATGCCTCTTTCCAACCAATCACTCCTCTGTTCCCCCAGGCCACCACTGTTCTGGTAATAGTTTTGTTTCTTCTTAGATTTCATATAAATGGAATCATACAAATCCTTTCATGGCTGGTCTCTTTTGTTTAACATGTTTTCAAGAGTCATCCTTGTTATTTTGTGGGTATCAGTTGTTGGTTTTTTGTTTTTAATTTTACTATTCCACTGTATGAATTGACCACAATTTGTTTATTCATTCACCTCTTGATGGACATTTGAGTTGTTTCCAGTTTGTATCTGTTACAAATAAGGCTGCTATAGGGACACCTGGGTGGCTTAGTTGGTTGAGTGTCCAATTCCTGATTTCAGCTCACGTCATGATCTCAGGGTCATGAGGTCAAGCCCTGTGTGGGACTGAGCGTGGAGACTGCTTGGGATTCCCTCTCCCCCTCTGCTTTTGGCCCTGCCACCCTTCCCTCCCTTCCCTCCCACCCCCACTTGTGTGCATGTGCTCTCGCTCAAAAAAAAAAATAAAATAAAAACAAGGCTGCTATAGACACCGTCTTTGGGGTGATCCGTGGTGGACATTTTGAGGGCAGCTGTCCTGCGGCTTGCACGTCCCAGACCGCCTCCTGTGGAAGCCTGAGCCGGCTGTGTAGCTTTCTCCCTTTGTCTCATAACCATGTCCACCAACGAGAATGCTAATTCACCAGCTGCTCGCCTTAACAGATTCAAGAACAAGGGGAAAGACAGTACAGAAATGAGGTGGCGCCGAATAGAAGTTAATGTGGAGCTAAGGAAATCTAGGAAGGATGACCAGATGCTGAAAAGGAGAAACATAAGCTCGTTTCCTGATGATGCTACCTCTCCACTACAGGAAAACCGCGACAACCAGGGAACTGTAAATTGGTCTGTTGATGACGTTGTCAAAGGCATAAATAGCAACAATTTGGAAAGCCAGCTCCAGGCTACTCAAGCTGCTAGGAAACTGCTTTCTAGGGAAAAACAGCCCCCCATAGACAACATAATCCGGGCTGGTTTGATTCCAAAATTTGTGTCCTTCTTGGGCAGAACTGATTGTAGTCCCATTCAGTTTGAATCTGCTTGGGCTCTCACTAACATTGCTTCTGGGACGTCAGAACAGACCAAGGCTGTGGTAGATGGAGGTGCTATCCCAGCATTCATTTCTCTGTTGGCATCTTCCCATGCCCACATCAGTGAACAAGCTGTATGGGCTCTAGGAAACATTGCAGGTGATGGTTCAGTTTTTCGAGACTTGGTTATCAAGTATGGTGCAGTTGACCCACTATTGGCTCTCCTTGCAGTTCCTGATATGTCATCTTTAGCATGTGGTTACTTACATAACCTTACTTGGACACTTTCAAACCTTTGTCACAACAAGAATCCTGCACCCCCGTTAGATGCTGTTGAGCGGATTCTTCCTACCTTAGTTCGTCTCCTGCATCATGATGATCCAGAAGTATTGGCAGATACCTCCTGGGCCATTTCCTACCTTACTGATGGTCCAAATGAACGGATTGAAATGGTTGTGAAAACAGGAGTTGTGCCCCAGCTTGTGAAGCTTCTATTCTAGGAGCTACTGAATTGCCCGTTGTGACTCCTGCACTAAGAGCCATAGGAAATATCGTTACTGGGACAGATGAACAGACTCAGGTTGTAATAGATGCAGGAGCACTTGCTGTTTTTCCCAGCCTCCTAACGAACCCCAAAACTAATATTCAGAAGGAAGCTACATGGACAATGTCAAACATTACAGCTGGTCGCCAGGACCAGATACAGCAAGTTGTGAATCATGGATTAGTCCCATTCCTTGTTGGTGTTCTCTCTAAGGCAGACTTTAAGACACAAAAGGAAGCTGTCTGGGCTGTGACCAACTATACAAGTGGTGGGACAGTTGAACAGATTGTATACCTCGTTCATTGTGGCATAATAGAACCTTTGATGAACCTCTTAACTGCAAAAGACACCAAAATTATTCTGGTTATTCTGGATGCCATTTCAAACATCTTTCAGGCTGCTGAGAAACTAGGTGAAACTGAGAAACTTAGTATAATGATTGAAGAATATGGAGGTTTGGACAAAATTGAAGCTCTACAAAACCATGAAAATGAGTCTGTGTACAAAGCTTCATTAAACTTGATTGAGAAGTATTTCTCTGTAGAGGAGGAGGAAGATCAGAATGTTGTGCCAGAAACTACCTCTGAAGGCTATACGTTCCAAGTTCAGGATGGCACTCCCGGGACTTTTAACTTTTAGATTGCACAGCTGAGGCAGAAAGTTGTTTGTTGTGTACTCTGTTTCGTAGAAGTTTGTCTTACTGTTTCTCTACTAAGAACTCTTTTTAAATGTGTTTTGTTATTTGTAGCACTTTTTACAACAAAACTCTACTTGACCAGTTCCAAACTGTACAACCTGTATGAAGCTCCTCCTCAGAGTGGGTTTCTTATTTCTATGTAGAATCTCCTCTCTTGCAGTGTCCTGTAAATAAAGATTAAATTCCACTCTTTTCTTTAAAAAAAACAAAAAAAACCCAAAAAAAACAAAGCTGCTATAAACATTCTTGTACAAATGTTTTTGACAACATTTTTTATGGGTGAATAAGAGTAGAATAGGCTACAGGTATGCTGAATTTATTTTTTTAAAGATTTATTCCATTTATTAGCATGCATATGCACACATGAGGGGGGGAGGGGCAGAGGGAGGAGGAGAGAAAAAAATCCAAGCAAGATACCATGCTGAGTGGGAGCCAGGTGGGGCTTGATCCTAGGACCCTAAGATCATGACTGCAACTGAAACCAAGAGTCCGATGCTTAGCTGACTGAGCCACCCAGGTGCCGCAGGTATGTTCAATTTAAAAGATACTGCCAGGGGCCTCCTAGGTGGCTCAGTCGATTAAACATCTGCCTTCAGCTCAGGTCCTGATCCCAGGGTCCTGGAATCGAGCCCCACCTCGGGCTCCCTGCTCAGCGGGGAGCCTGCTTCTCCCTCTCCCTCCGCCCCTCCCCCTCCTTGTGTGCTCTCTCTCTCTCTCTCTAATAAATAAAAATCTTAAAAAAAAAAAAAGTACTCTCAGTTGGTTCTTGGAAGTGGATGGACCATTGTGCAGTCTCATTAGCAGTATATGAGTATTTGTTACTCCACACCCTCACCAACGTTTGAGGGTCTTAGTCTTTGTTACTTTAGTCATTCATGTTGGTGTGAAAGGATACTTACTGTGGTTTTAATTTGCATTTCTCTGATGCTTAAAGACGTTGACCATCTTTTCATGTGTTTATTGGCTCTTTGTATATCTTTTCTTGTAAAGTATCTGTTCAAGTTTTCTACCTATTTTTTATTAGGTTATTTATATTTTTTATTATTGACTTGTAGGAGTTCTTTATCCATGATAGATGTAGTCCTTTGTCAGATATATGTATTATGAATATTTTTCCCAGTCTGTGACTCACCTGTTATCTTAATGTGTCTGTGTTGTTTTTTTTTTTGAGTTATAAATGGCCATATAACATTTTATTAGTTTGAGGTGTACAACATGATTCAGTATCTGTATACACTGGGAAATGATTACCACAATAAGTGTAGTTACCCCGTCACCATAGAAAGTACGTAATATGCAGTATATTGTTGACTGTAGTTACCATGCTGTACATTACGTCCCCATGACTGACTTATTTTATGACTGGAAGTTTGTGTGTCTTGACCCCCATCTCCTATTTTACCCAGTCCTCTAATCCCCCTCCCCTCTGCCAACCACCAATCTGTTCTCTGTCCTGTGAGTTTTGCTCATTTATTTTGTGTTTTAGATTTCACATATAAGTGAAATCCTACACTATTTGTTTTTCTCTCTCTGCTTTATTTCACTTAGCATGATACCCTCAAAGTCCATCTGATGTTGATACAAATGGGAAGATATCATCCTTTTTTATGGCTGAGTAGTATTCCATTGCATACATATACCACATCATCTTTATCCATTCATTGATCAGTGGACACCTTGGTTGTTTCTGTGTCTTGGCTATTGTGAATAATACTGCAATAAACATAGGGGTGCAAATATCTTTTCAAATTAGTGTTTTCTTTTTCTTTGGATAAATACCCAGAAGTAATACTGCTGTATCATATGGTAGTTCTATTTTTAGTTTTTTGAGGCAGCTCCATACTGTTTTCCCTAGTGGCTGCACAATTTACATTCCCTGCAGCAGTGCATGTCCTCACCAACACTTATTATTTCTTATCTTTTTGAGAATAGCCATTCTGACAGGTGTGAGATAATATATCATTGTGGCTTTGATTTACATTTCCCTGGTAATTAATAATATTAAGCATCTTTTCATATGCCTGTTGGCCACTTGTATGTCTTTTCTGGAAAAATGCTATTCAGATACTCTACCCATTTTTTAACTGGATTGTTTTTTTGTTGAGTTGTATGAGTTTTTTATATATTTTGGATATTAACCCCTTGTTGGATATATGATTTGCAAGTATCTTCTCCCATTCAAGTAGGGTTGCCTTTTCATTTTGTTGGTGGTTTCCTTTGCTGTGCAAAACCTTTTCAGTTTGATGTAGTCCCATTTGTTTATTTTTGCTTTTGTCGCCTTTGCCTTTGAAGTCAGATCCAAAAAGACATTGCCAAGAGCAATATCAAGGTGCTTACCACCTACATTTTCTTCTAGGAGTTTTATAGTTTCTGCTCTTATATTCAGGTTTTTAATACATTTTTAGTTAATTTTTGTGTTTGGGGTAAGATAGTGGTACAGTTTCATTCTTTTGCATGTGGCTGTACAGTTTTTCCAACACCATTTATTGAGGAGAATATCCTTTCCCCATTGTATGTTCTTGCTTCCTTTGTTGTAAAGTAATTGACTATAGATGCATGAGTTTATTTCTGGACTCTTTTTATGTTCTATATGTTTTTATGCCAACACCATACTGCTTTGATTACTATCATTTTTAAATATTGCTTGAAATCAGCGAGCATAATGTCTCCAGCTTTGTCCTTCATTCCCAAGATTGCTTTGACTACTCAAGATCGTTTGTGGTTTCATATAAATTTTAGGGTTTGCTCTATTTCTGTGAAAATGCCATGGGATTTTGATAGGGATTGCATTGAATCTATAGATTGCTTTGGGTAATACAGACTTTTTAGCAATATTAATTCTTCCAGTCCATGAGCACAGAACATCTTCCCGTTTATTTGGGTCTTCTTCCATTTCCTTTATCAATGTAGTTTTTTATGTACAGATTTTTACCTCCTTAAATTTATTCATAGGTATTTTATTCATTTTGATGCAATTGTAAATGGAATTTTCTTCATAATTTCTCTTTCTGACAGTTCATTGTCAGTGTAGAAAAACACAACAGCTTTTTGTATGTTGACTTTGTATCCTGCAACTTTACTGTATTTGTTTATTCAGTTTTTTGGAGGTGTTTTGGATTTTCTGTATATAAAATCATGTCATTTGCAAATAATGAGTTTTACTCTTTCCTCTCCAATTTGGATGCCTTTTGTTCCTTTTCCTTGCTGAATTGCTCTGACTAAAATTTTTATTTCTATGTTGAATAAAAGTGGTGAACGCAAGCATCCTCTTGTTCCCGATCTTTGAGGAAATGCTTCCAGTTTTTCACCATTGAGTGTGATGTTAGTTGTGAGCTTGTCATTAAATGGATGCTGAATTTTGCCAGATGCTTTTTCTGCATCTATGGAGATGATCATGTGATTTTTAGCTTTCATTTTGTTGATGTGGTGTATCACAAGGACTGATTTGCAGATGTTCAACCATCCTTTTGGGTTTTCCACATAGACTGTCATGTCCTCTGCAAAGGGTAAGTTTGACCACTTTGCCGATTCGGATGCCTTTGATTTCTTTTTGTTGTCCCATTGCTGAGGCTAGGACTTCTACTATGTTGAACAGCAGTGGTGATAGAGGACATCCTTGCTGTGTTTCTGACCTTAGGGGAAGAGCTGTCAGATTTTCCCCATTGAGAATTATACTCGCTGTGGGCTTTTCATAGTTGGCTTTTATGGTATTGAGGTATGTTCCCTCTATCCCTACATTGTGAATCATTTTAATAAAGAAAGGATGCTGTACTTTGTCAAATGCTCTTTCTGCATCTATTGAGAGGATCATATGGTTCTTGTCCTTTCTTTTATTAATGTACTATATCACATTGATTGATTTACGGATGTTGAATCACCCTTGCAGCCCAGGAATAAATACCACTCAGTGGTGGTGAATAATCCTTTTAATGTACTGTTAGATCCTGTTGGTTAGTATTTTGGTGAGAATTTTTGCATCCATGTTCATCAGGGATATTGGTCTGTAATTCTCCTTTCTGGTGGGATCTTTGTCTGGTTTTGAGATCAAGGTAATGCTGGCGTCATAGAAAGAGTTTGGAAGTTTTCCTTACTTTTTTTTTTTTTTAAGATTTTATTTATTTATTTGACAGAGAGAGACAAAGCAAGAGAAGGAACACAAGCAAGGGGAGTGGGAGAGGGAGAAGTGGGCTTCCCGCGGAGCAGGGAACCCAATGCGGGGTTTGATCCCAGGACCCCGGGATCATGTCCTGAGCCGAAGGCAGACGCTTAATGACTGAGCCACCCAGACGCCCCCCATTTCTATATTTTGAAACAGTTTTAGAAGAATAGGTGTTAATTCTTCTTTAAATGTTTAGTAGAATTCCCCTGGGAAGCCGTCCAGCCCTGGACTCTTGTTTTTTGGGAGATTTTTGATGACTGCTTCAATTTCCTTGCTGGTTATGGGTCTGTTCAGGTTTTCTATTTCTTTCTGTTTCAGTTTTGTAGTTTATACATCTCTAGGAATGCATCCATTTCTTCTAGATTGCCTAATTTGTTGGCGTATAGTTGTTCATCATATGTTCTTAAAATGGTATTTCTTCTGTGTTGGTTGTGATTTCTCTTTCATTCATGATTTTTATTTATTTGGGTCCTTTTTTTTTTCTTTTTGATAAGTCTGGCCAGGGGTTATCAATCAATTCTTTCAAAGAACCAGCTCCTAATTTCTGATCTGTGTTTCTGGTTTCTAATTCATTGATTTCTGCTCTAATCTTTATTAATTCTTGTCTCCTGCTGGGTTTAGGCTTTATTTGCTGTTCTTTCTCTAGCTCCTTTAGGTGTAAGGTTAGTTTGTGTATTTGAGAACTTTGTTTCTGAGAAAGGTTTGTATTGCTATATACTTCCCTCTTAGGACCACCAAAGATTTTGAACAGTTGTGTCTTCATTTTCATTTGCTTCCGTGAATTTAATTCTTCTTTAATTTCTTGGTTGACCCATTCATTCTTTAGGAGGGTGCTCTTTAGCCTCCATGTATTTCAGTTCTTTCCAAATTTCCTCTTGTGATTGAGTTCCAGTTTCAAAGCACTGTGGTCTGAAAATATGCAGAGAATGATCCCAATCTTTTGGTACTGGTTTAGACCTGATTTGTGACACTGTATGTGATCTATTCTGAAGAATGTTCCATGTGCACTTGAGAAGGATGTGTATTCTGTTGCTTTAGGATGGAATGCTCTGATTATATCTGTGAAGTCCATCTGGTCCAGTGTGTCATTCAAATTCCTTGTTTCCTTGTTGATCTTCTGCTTAAGTGATCTGTCCATTTCAGTGAGGGAGGTGTTAAAGTCCCCTACTATTACTGTATTATTTTGAATGTGTTTCTTTAATTTTGTTATTAATTGGTTTATATAATTGGCTGCTCCCATGTTAGGGGCATAAATATTTCCAGTTGTTAGGTCTTCTTGTTGGATGGACCCTCTAATTATGATATAGTGTCCTTCCTCATCTCTTATTACAGTGTTTGGTTTAAAATCTAATTGTCTGATATAAGAATTGCCACCCCAGCTATCTTTTGGTGTCCATTAGCATGATAAATAGTTTTCCACCCCCTCACTTTCAATCTGGTGGTGTCTTGGGGTCTAAAATGAGTCTCTTTCAGGGATGCCTCAGTGCCTCAGTCAGTTAAATGTCTGCTTTCGGCTCAGGTCATGAGCCCAGAGTCCTGGGATCAAGTCCCTCATCGGGCTCCTTGCTCAGTGGAGAGTTTGCTTCTCCCTCTGCCTGCTGCTCCCCCTGCTTGTGCGCTCTCTGATAAATAAATAAAATCTTTAAGAAAAATAAAATGCAGACAGTATATCTATGGGTCTTGCTTTTTTTTATCCAATGTGATACCCTATGTCTTTTGATAGAGGCATTTAGCCCATTTACATTCAGAGTTAACTATTGAAAGATAGGAATTTACATTCAGAGTTAACTATTGAAAGATAGGAATTTAATGCCATTGTATTACCTGTAAAGCCTCTTTTCCTTTTTGGTCTATATTACTTTGGGGTTCTCTCTTCACTTACAGGATCCCCTTTATTATTTCTTGCAGGGCTGGTTTAGTGATTACAAATTCTTTTAGTTTCTTTTTGTCCTGGAAGCTTTTTATCTCTCCTTTTATTTTGAATGACAGCCTTGCCAGTAGTTGTTTATCCCGTTTTTCTCGGCTTCTTCATTCTCCATCATTTGGTCTTCTGTATCACTAATTTTCTTTTTTGCCTCTTTTATCCTAGCAGTCAGAGCCTCTAGTTTTATTGCATCTCATTAATAGCCTTTTTGATTTTAACTTGATTCGGTTTTAGGTCTTTTATTTCTCCAGAAGGTGATTTTCTCGTGTCTTCTATGCTTTTTTCAAGCCCAGCTAGTATTTTATAATCGTTATTCTGAACTCTAATTCTCACATCTTATATCCATACTGATTAGGTCCCTGGCCGTCAGTACTACCTCTTGTTCTCTTTTTTGAGGTGAGTTTTTCCATCTTGTGATTCTTGCAGAATGTGGTCACTTTTCTATTTGTAGAGCTGCAGCAATTCTTTTTGTCACTCTGGGTGAGTTTTACCACCTTGTCTTCCAGGTCACTGAGCCTCTCTTCTCTTTCATCTGGTCTGCTGTTGAATCCATTTAGTATATTTTTCAGTTCAGTTATTGCATTTTTCAGCTCTTCTTTTTTGTACTTTTTTACATTATATGTCCCCTTATTGAAGTTCTGTTTATTCATACATTCTTCTCCCAAGATTGGAAAGCATCTTTATGACCATTACTTTGAACTTTTTATCAGGTAAATGACTTCTCTCCATTTCATTGAGATTTTTTTTACTGGGCTTTTGTCTTGTTCTTTCATTTGGAACACATTCCTGTTTCCTCAGCTTGACTCTATTTGTTTTTCTATATTAGGCAAAACAGGTGTCTCTCCCAGTCTTGAAGAAGTGCTCACAGGAAGATGGGGGTGTGTTTCTGTCTGTTGCCTGTGTACCCTGGGGGTGGTAGCCTGTTAAGAACTGTCTCTCCAATTGTTTCAGTCCCATGGGCCCCAGAAATGCCAGTCCCATGACTACAGATGCTCAAGGGGTATCCCCTGTGTGGACTGCATGCACCCACTTGCTTTGGCAGGGCCTCATGAAAGTGCTGGGCCAGGGTAAGCTCACCTGCCAGGGTTAGCAGGGCTGGAGTCACAGGAGAAGGCAGGGCTGGGGTAAGCTTGCCACTGGGTTTAGTGGAACAAGGCTCTGGGAGAGTGCAGGGTTGGGGCAAGGAGAGGAAGAGTAAAAAATGATGCCTACCAGTGCCAGCACCACCAAGGCAGGAGAAGAGTGCAGAATGGCTCCTGTCAGCACCCTCATCCTCAGGGAGGGTTCCAACAGACCCCTCTTCTTCCCGCAGATGCCTTATGTCTAGCCAATGAATCTCTGTCACATGTGGTGTAGGTGCCCTCTAACCTGCTGCTTTTGCGCTGGGTCATAGCTTGAGTGTGTGCATGAACCCTTCAAATGGGGAGTCTCAGTTTCCTTTAGCCCTTTGGATCTCTTGGTTTTTAAAGCCAGATATTTTGGGGACTTGTCTCTCTGGTACAGGTCCCAAGAGTTGGGGTGCCTGATGTAGAACTTGAACCTGTTGCTCCTCATGGATGTTCTCTGTATTTGTGAAATCACTCTTGCTTGTGGGTCATCCCCGCACAAGTGGGGTTTTTGGCCATACTGCATCTCTGCCTGTTTCACCTGTCTCATTGTGGTCTTTTTATCCGTTGTTGTGGAGGAGCTGTTGAGCTAGTTTTCACGTCTTTTTCAGAGAGAATTGTTCTATATGTAGGTGTAGTTTTGGTGTGTTCTGGGTTTTTCTCTACCATGTTGACCTGCCCTCTCTGTGGTGGTTTTTTCAAAGAAAAGATTATGTAGAGTTTCTTAGACTATCTATAAACTTAAACAGGAAAAAAATTTAGTATCTTTCCAAGTCAAAAAAGCAGAAAGTTAATTAGTCTAAATGGACTGATCTATATGTATTTTTAAAAAATCCCATTGATAAGTACCTGTTTTTATGTTAAACTCTAACCAGAGCACATACCTGCCTGATCACATTACCTCTTTCAGAGAGTGTATTCTTCTGAATGGGTAGAAGTTTTTGACTCAGAACAGATTTAACGCTCAGCAAAAGGCTAGTGTCATCTTAGCATGTTGCAGATGTTCTTAGCCCTGTGTGAACATAGCTCCTGAAGAATACATCCCTTCCCTTCAGTCTGCACAGTGCTCTCACATTAGTGCACAAGAGCTCTGTGAGGTATATGGGGGCAGTTGTTGGGATCCCTATTGTCATATTAGGAAACCAGGGACTGGAAAGGTTTTGACCTATCCAAGGCTACAAAGTTAATGACAGTATAGATCAACAAATCTAGAATCTTTCTACTCTTCCATGCTTCCTCCCTTCGGCCTATGGGTGTCCACACCCATAGGTGCAGCAAGAGGTCCACTTGTTAGTTGGAGCATTTACTAATCCTAGGGCCATGATTTGTAGCTGACCAGCCCTTATGCTGTGTCTCCCTCAGCAAACTGAGTTTGCATATCTCCAAAGAGTTGTTGGAAATAGTATCTACACCCACCGTCCCAGGAATCAGTGTGCTCCCCAACTTGATGCGTGCATACTTGTGTGAGCACATATACATATGTGAACAAGTTCAGAGTCCATATATCAGTGACTCAGCAGTGAGCAAATTGCAACTTACTCCTTTTAAGTTATCATGGTCCTAGGCTATTTTAGAAAGAACCATTGCATTTCCCATTGCTTTATAAAATATCTAAGAATGCTTGGTTGATGGCATGTGAGAGAGAGTCACTGTTCCTATTCTTCTGGAGTCAGTCCTGGTGACAGCTAATTCTGTGGCTTTTATTAGCTTGGTTATTTTAAATGCACATATTTTGTACATCTGTTCAAGTTCCTGGTGTGGCCTTAAATTGAAGTTAGATTTTCATCAATCTCTGTAAGGGAAGACTATAATGAATTGTTCAGATTGTAGTAGGAGGGAAATAGTTCCAAACGACAGGAGAAAACAGATCAAAGAAGAAAGTAAACAGGAGACTGGGCACAAGCAGGGCCAGGTCGCCCGCCTCTTTGTGGACTCTGCCCCTGGGGTAGGATTTTAAGGGCAGGAGGTTGAACAGGCCTAATCCTGTGTGCAACCCCTTGGCCTCAGGCACATCAGAGGCCTGGTGACATCTCAATATTACATACTTTTTCCTCCTAATTTTTACTGCCCACTTTAG
Organism: Zalophus californianus; assembly: GCF_009762305.2. Lineage (NCBI taxonomy): Eukaryota > Metazoa > Chordata > Mammalia > Carnivora > Otariidae > Zalophus > Zalophus californianus. Next base: position 135,202,814 of record NC_045597.1, on the reverse strand, counting down.
TTGGTTTATTTTCTCACTAAAAAAATAATTATGTGATGCAAGATTAAATGGAAGTGTTTACATTCTTTCCATTTCTGTCATATATAGATAACCTTCATTCAAAATGAGATTTGTTCTTTTTTTGTGTCACTTGTAATTCATTTCTAGAACAACGAAACAACTTAGTAATGAAAAATGAAAGCCTCTAAAAGTTTTAATATTAATGTTTGCCTCTCTTTATAAGAATAAGCAGCAGATTTGAAGAGGGAAATTTCACCATTAGAAGTTTAGAGGCTAATTTTGGTAATTTGGTAAGGGGGAAAAAGTCACCAAGCGTGCTGCATAGAAGGGTATTATCTAATGTAAGCATCAGGATGTCAAATTAGACCAAGTCCACTAAGAGTATAGAACTGTTTATCATCATGATGTAATTTGAAATTGTAGATATCTTTGTTATTTCAAATCACTAGCTATAATTGCTTAGATTTTTTTGATGTTCATATTTACATAGATGGATAAGCCTGTTTAAAGTTTTGGATCCGCAGATAACTAGTGCTAGTTTTTAAAATGCATTTAATGTATATAAATACCAAATTTATCATGGGGAAGAATGTGAGAGAGGACCTAGTCTATAAAGGAAGCCATTGTTTCTAAGACCAGTTCTGTTTCTTGTTTTTTGGTTGGTTTTTTTGAGTACTTAATACATTTCATGATTCAGAATTTAAAAGGAACAATAGAGTATGCTTTAAAAATTCTTTCAGGTACTCATTTCTCTTTCCAGAAGGCAACCAATATTTTCATGCCTCAGCCATTCTAATTTTGACAAACTAATTTTGATCAGTGCATACCTATGTTTTATGTTTGGTTTATGTTACTTGGCATAATTTTATTACCAGATCTTATTGCTTAAGAGCTTATAATTGTTTCTCCTTAACTATTACCTTGTTGGGCATGTACACTTTTTTGTTTAACTTTGTTGCTCTTTAAACTAGCAAACATATTTGCATATTTGTAGAACAGCAAACATTAGCATATTTGTAAAAATACAGATACTTTTTTCCATTGAAAAGTTACCATATTTTTATTTCACAACTTGATACTTTCTGAAATTCATTATGTTCATTGATTATGTTTACTGTGTTTTTTCCCTGTGAAAAGCTGTTTTTAATGTAATAATATCACTCACAATCAGTAGAGCCTTAAAATAGAAGAGAAATGCTATTTTCCTGTGTTAGTTTTTCAGAGAGGAAACAGTTAAGAATGTGATAAAACATAATCCTTGTTCTATGTCTCTAGATTTCTCACTAGAAGGATTGAATTAATTGCAGATTTTCTTCCCCCATCCCACTGTCCCCAGTTTAACATGTGTGAGATAGTGGTCAATCTCAGAGTTTAGAAAAGGACAGTGCGTATTTGCTGTGGATGTTGCCCTGTAAGTGTTACCAAAGTTTTAGACAACTTAAATAACAATCTTTATTTTTTCTAAAATTATTCAATGTTTCTGGATAGTTTTGGCCTATATAGTCCTAGGCCTATCATAAGGTTCTTTAAAATAGAAATTTTTAAGACATATACAGACTATGCAATTGCTAGACGTTTTCTCCCTTCAAATATAGTAGAGTACATAAGTGTGAACCACACTCATAGATGTGTGCCTTGCTACAGTGTCATTGCTTTCTTGTTTACATGCTAACTTGTCAGGTGTATATATAAATGCAAATCAGTTTATGTCCATTGCATTCTCAGGACTTAGTATGCATTCTGGGTAACAGATCTTCAAAGCATACAAGAGTTAACGTGTTAGATGTTACATGTACACTCAGAAAGAAATGTGAAGAGTTGTTGAAGGAGTACGAATCTCAATCAACTGGCAATTATTTCCGAAGGGCCTGGTGAGGAGAGCAGGAGGAGCTGTGGGGTGGGGTATGACCGGCTGGAGAACGCCTGCTCTGTGGGACATTATACTTTACTTTACTAACGATTAAAAACATGGAAGAACTTTGTATTGTTTAAACATGATGTCCATAATTAATGAATGGCATCCAAGGTTTGACATCATCTGATGGTGGCAAAGTTTGGGGATTATAATCAAAATTTGTGTTTCTGTCTTTTTTTTTTTTTTTTTTTATCTGCTTTAGTTTAGAACATAAGGTGCATTTTCCCAAAGGTAGTCTTCACAACCATTATTTAAACATGAGGTTTCAGGGAAGTAGTAAACTTTTTCAATTGGTTTGGTCTTTAATACTAGCTGTGGGAGCAATTATTTCGATTATCATTTTAACATAATTTTTCACCCAGCAATCCTTTTGAAAGTATTGTTTGCTTAGATTGAAACACTGAAATGCTTCCTTCTCCCTGCAGCACAGTAAATTAAGAGAAGGAAACTCAGGCAAATCAACATGTAAAATTGGGTCAGTTGTCACTCTGGGGTTTGTGTGCCAGTGGTATGGATTGTGGAGTTGGGAGTCACGGGAAACCCAGAGAGAGACAGCACATTGCTGCACCCCCATGCCTGGTGGACAACAAAGGGATCAGGGCTCTGGGGAATCCAGGATAGTAAGCTTCCCACAGAGCCGAAAGGGCTCTTGTATCAGTGTTGGCACTTGGGGACGGCGTGGTCTGTAGGAGTAAGGGGTCAAGGTTGGAGCAGGCAGAGTTGAGAATGGGCTGAGACCTGCTACCCCTTGGAAGTAGGACTGGAAGGACTGTGGGTTTTAGAAACATGAACAGGAATGTGGGTGAAGGTAGAGTATTGAAGTGTCATTGAATGCTGCACATGATTTTTAAGGGTATCGTTTGTAGTGTTTCTGTACCTGTGGAATTGGCCCCAGTGAGGCCTTTCCTAGTTCCTGTTCCACATGGGACATGGTACTGCAGTGAAGTTACGATTATATAGTATAATATGATTATGTGACTATGGTTATGATTGTGTAATCCAAACAGCTGCAGTTCAGATGAAGATGTGCAAGTGAGATTTTTTCACTTCGTGGAGATACATATATTTATGTTTTATTTTTTTTTTTACAAGATTTTATTTATTTATTTAAGAGAGAGAGAGACAGAGCCATGAGCAGCAGGGAGGTGACAGAGGGAGAGGGAAAAGCAGACTACCCTCTGAGCAGGGAGCCTGATGGGAGGACCTCGATCCCAGGACCTGAGATCATGACCTGAGCCGAAGGCAGACACCGCCCATGCGCCCCTATATTTATGCTTTAAAAATGTATTTTTATATATCCTATATACACACACTCATACAAACACATTTTTTCCTTACAAAAAACTAAAAGAAAAAAAAGAATTGGTAGCAGTTTTGTTACACATTCTCCCCCCCCCCACTAGTTAACAGATTTCAGATTCAAATACACCCTTATTATCCAAATTCAAATCCCTGTCACTCACTACCATTGTGGAGTGTAGCTTTGATTTGCCCAGTTTCCTACTCATGGTAACTAGATGATCCATTTCCCAGCAGAGTTTTTCTGGTTTTGTCTTGATACTGAAAGTATCTTTCTAGGTTCTCTCCTTTTAGCTACGTATCTGTCTCAAGAGTTTTGCTCAATTTAATAGATTTTAGAATTTGAACGGGGCGGGGGGAGATTTTTCCCCTATGACTTAGGCACCTCTGTGGGGCGAAATTGTGTTAATTGTTCTACAATCCAAGGAAGTGGAAGCGGATGGCTGAGCTAAAATGAATCCTTGGTAAGAGAAGGAAAGTGACGCTTGTAGATCCACATTTTACCTCCAGCTTACAAAATATACCAACCAGTCTTTTACCATCTCTTTCCCTTTCATTGGGAAGCTCCCTGCTGCCTCATCTGGCTTCACTTTTGTTTTCCAAATGTGTTTATTAGTTTTGCCATTTTGGATATGGCTGGGTTGACCCCGGAAAGACTGGTTTGAGAAATACTCTTGACATTTCAAATCAAAACAAATCCAGACACAGATTAGCTTGAAACTGAGTTTGGGACCATCCCTGTGAGCCCCTCTAGCATTGGCCGAAGTGTGGGCCTCTCATTCCCCTGTGAAGAGGGAGGAGTAAAGTGGTGCCGTGTAGAGGCTTTTCTGGATTTTTCTTGGTAACGCTCCTGTCCGTCTCTGATTTGGAAATCTGCTTCTGTCTCTCCTCCCTTGCCTGCAGGCTGGCGGCTCTCAAGTCATCTTTACTAATCCACTGGAGATAGTAAAGATTCGCCTGCAGGTAGCTGGAGAGATCACCACAGGACCCAGGGTCAGCGCCCTGAATGTACTCCGGGACCTGGGACTTTTTGGTCTGTATAAGGTGAGTAGATTTCCTTGGGTGATCTCAGTAGAGAGCTTGTCATGTACTCAATAGAACCGTGAAAGAATGTGGAAACCAGGCTTCTCCCTGCAAAGTGGAGAAGCAGTTTTGTCCAGCAGGGTAGTTCCTCGAGTACAAAATCGGACAAAAAGACAAAATCAGGACACTTTTATTAGAGGCAGTGGGCTATACAAACACACTCTCCTGTTGTCGCCTTCAGCCTTTCTGAAGGTGCCGGCAGGGAGGCCCACCTCACAGCCTTTGATTTGATGGCAGGTTTGGGAAAAGTTTCTTTGGTGTTCTCTTTGGTCTGTTTTTTAGGGCTTCAAAATAGTCCTGTGTTTATTTTGAGTCTGAGTTATCTCTATTGTTATCTTCCCAGTAGGAGCTTCTGTTTGTCTTAATAATTTGACCACAATGAAACAGTAGCAGAGTTTGGGAGAATTTAGGTTTTTAAGAAGTTAAGGGGTGGGATTTGTCAATAATGAATTCCATTAAAACACACACACACACACACACACACACACACACACACACACACACCCCACAGAGTGTACTGTACTTTAGCAAAATGCCAGTCAACAGACTCCTTCCCTGCAGGTATACTTACTCCCATCATTACAGATCGGATGTAATGGAGCAGAAGCTATTATTTTTCTTAAACAAGGAAGAGTATTTCTTTCCATTCTTTTGCCTGGCATAAGGGGGGAATACGTAAATTTGGCTGCTATTAGACAACAGTGTTTCTACAGCATCTGATTTATTTACAGATCTATCACTGTAGAAATGTGTAAATTGGCTTCTGTAGCTACGAATTGGAAATCAGAAATACTCTAGATTAGAATCATACAGGTACTCTCTTAGGAGACCAGTAAACCAATGATGCTTATCTTGAGAGAGTTCTGTACACATTTCCTGCCCTCCGCCCCCAATTTCCATCCTTTTTGGAATTCCTTTTGAGAGCTGAATTTATTAATACTGCTTCTGTCTATATCATCCTTCAGAGATTCCTTGGATTTTTTTTTTTTTTAATGTTTTGAGTTTGTCTTTTCAAAACAGAACCATTAGGGAAACAAGGGCCAAAGATGGAGTATTCGGCTGGAAGATGAGTATTCAGGTCAAGCCCTGGGCAGGAGAATAGCCTGGGTGACTGACCAAGTTGAGGAAGGTGTTTATTGTTCCTCAGTCACTGAGATGAGCTATCCCTGGGTAGCTTTCTATTCCAGTGGAAACTTCTGCTAAAATAATTTGTCCCAGTTCCCCCAATCCTCTGCTACCCAAGAGTAGTTTCTTTTTCCCATTCCCTCGAATAGTCACCTTTCTTTTCCAGTGTCACTGCCTATAGCTTAACTGGTACTTCATGGGCTCTATGCTGTGTAGATCGAACGGATGAATTGTTAGTTTTGTGGACTGCCTTTGCTGGTTGCTTTGGAATCAAGGTATTAACATTAGGTTCCCAAGTCTGTTCCCACCCATGCCCCTCTCCCTCGCATCCACCAAAGCCACACAGAACAAACAGCCTGGAGGTTTGAGAACTGAATTTTTTTTAACCTTAAAATCTGAATCTATATTGCAAATGCCAGAAAATTCTTAGTTCTCAGGATAACATCATTACCCAGTTAACTAACTCTAGGTCTCCAGGGTCCGCCAGCCTTTCTCAAACTTTGAGTCAGGTATATTTCCTATGCCCATCTTGTTCCCCCCCCGCCATTTCCATTCCACTCAGTCCCCATGCTGTTTGAGGGAACACTTAAGGCATCCGTTGTGGGCATTCACGGCCCTGTTTACACAACTGTTTTGCACTGTTTCCTCACTTGTGACAGGGTGCCAAAGCGTGTTTCCTCCGAGACATTCCCTTCTCTGCAATCTATTTTCCTGTTTATGCTCATTGCAAACTACTTCTGGCTGATGAAAATGGACACGTGGGAGGTATAAATCTCCTTGCAGCTGGAGCCATGGCAGGTAACTACAATTTTTTTTTTTTTAAGCCAAAGAACCCTACCCCCATTCTCTTTAAGAAGTACACAATTTCTGTGCACTGTCCGCCTTTATTTCTGGGAGGGTTATTGTTTGTATCTGACTTAGTTTAAATATGATCGCTTTTTCTCCTTTGTGGGATGTGCTGTAATTCTGATGAGAGTTAATTACATTTGCATAATGTGGATAAACAGCGTAATGCAGCTTAGCAACTCAGAGCCAAATTAGATCTGCCCATCTAAATTGGGCTTTCATCATTAACATGCTTCTTAGCCTCCCGTGCCCCTGAAACCTTGGGTGCAGCCAAGCTAAGCATAAAGGTGGAAGAGTTCTTCATCAAATCAGTTGCTTCATTGTAACTCATGTGATGCCCAGGTCTAGCATGCCTCACTTGCTATTTCTGCATGATGGAGTCTACATGATTGGCTCAAAATTGAGCTTTCTTCATGATACTGTCAGTGTTCCTTCTATCATCGTTCTCGTTAGATACAAATATGCAGTACTTGCCCGGCAAACGACCCTATACTCAATTGGCATCTCTTCTCTGTCCCTTAACACTTTCTTTAGTAATAGTTGTTTGCATAAGTTTTATTTTCCGTACTAGGCTGGGAGCTTTTTGAGGGCAAGAGTTTCATTTTTTTCATTTTTGCTTTCCCTTCATGGCCAGCATAGTAATAATAGGAGCTCAGATGTCAGTGGAACAAGTGAAAATCTTCATTTGGTCTGAGTTCCCAAGTTAGACACAAAAGAGATTCCATTTGAAAGAGGAGCCTAACAAATGTAGAAAGGTACTAAGTTTTTTCCTTCCAATCTCACAGGTCTAGCCTTCCTCTTGAAGGAGCTAACTTGGGATAGAAGGGGAGGACCAGGTGTTCTTGGCTGCACCAGCTCTCAGAAATGACAGAGGAAGGAAAGGGTGTGTGTTTGCTCCCCATTACTGCTGGTCCAGGATAGAAAGGTGAAGGGTGAACACCCACTCAAACGTAGTATCCAGATGCTCGGTGTCAGTCTGCCTGCCTGGGCTCATGGTACTGTGTAGCTCTCACTGGGTTCATTCTCCTCTGGTGCCCTGGCTGGACAGCCGGACAGCCTGGGCACTTCCAAGAGTGTAGTGTGTATGGTGGGGTTCTGAGGGTGTTGGGATGGACCGTGTTCTTATTCTCACCCATGATGACAGGGAATGACTTGTGATGGTTAAGAAACTCTCCCAAGGGAGCTCTGAGCCCTTATTTGGGGTCTAGCAAATCCCATGTTCTCTGGCATTTGTTACTTCCGTCCTTTAAAAGCCAGAAAAGCTACCTGCTCCATGTTGGCACTGAGTGTTCCTCCAGCCCCTTTTCCGTACTCAGCAAAGTCTCCCACTTTTAAATGGGGCCAGCAAATTTTCCCCCCAAGCGTTTGCCTCTGCTTTCCAGTCAGCAGCAACAAAACAAAACAACACAACAAAACAGCAACAAAAAAAACCAGCCAAAGAACAGTCTAATTATGGACAGGTATTTTGCCAGTGATTGATGGAACCAAGTAAACATTTTCATGGAACTGTCAGCGCCGTGAAATTTGCCCCCAGATATTTGATGTTGGTTTTCAGAATGAGAGGTGATTTTTTCTAATTTTTACCAGTAAAGCCTTGCTGGCAGGCCCTAAGAACATTTAGAATTCAGAACATTCCAAAGACAGGCAGTTTACCTAGTTTCATCTGACTACGGTGCAGGGCCGCGTGGAGCGGAGGTATTTGCATCCTCCTGCAACAGCGGCTCCCATTGGTCCCACAGGTCCGCCAGCTCCATCTGCCTAGTGATGATTCAGTGATAGTCATAGACCCAACTGAATATCATCCCTCTGAGGAAGGTTATCTTGCTCCTTTGTCCCCAGCTTTGTTTTATAAGGGAAAGATGTGGTTGTGAAATCTGTCTTGGGTGTCCCACTGCTGATCAATCTCAGCATGACCCCAGGGAGCTCCGGCACAGGGGATGGATGATGAAGCCTTTTGATGACCAGTTCCCCTATTGTTCCTTAACTGGTTGCCTGGCCGCCTCAGCTCCTGTTGTAATGACTTCTGTCATGTAAGCATGTCTGAAAAGAGTCCCAGCCAACTCCCGAGTTAGCCCCTCAAACAGGTGAGTGGATATGACTATTGACATTCACCTTGTGCAGTAAGGCAACAAGAATCAGCAAGAAAACACTACGTTTAGCATTCATCAAATGGGCAGTGTCCTCATTTCTTATTATATACAAAAATACTTGTATCTTATTTGCTGAAAAAAAAGGAGGTAAAATCATTGAAACCTAAAAGGGAATACTTGGGAATGTCCTAGTAATATTGCTGCATTTTTTCCTCTCCTAGTTCTTTGGGATCACGCAATGTAGAGTGATTTTCCTAATTCAGAAAGAAAAAAGAATGTTGTTCCACACTGAAGCAGCTAATAGGCTTATGTATCCTTTTTCCAATGAGTGCCCAGGCACCTATTTATTGGAGTTAGAGCAGTTAAAGTTGCCATTTGTACTGTTGGCTGTTAGCAGTATTTCTGCTCCTTATAAGGTACTTTGGGTGACTTCAGTGTGCCCTTCTCCTGAAAGGTGTGCCTGCTGCTTCCCTGGTGACCCCCGCTGATGTCATCAAGACAAGACTGCAAGTGGCCGCCCGTGCGGGCCAGACGACATACAGTGGTGTCATTGACTGTTTCAGGAAGATACTCCGGGAAGAGGGGCCCTCAGCATTTTGGAAGGGGACTGCAGGTAAGGGCTACGGCCATGCAGAATGGCTCGCTAGTGTTAGGGACCTGCTCCCATTACTCACCGACTGGCTTTGCCACAGTCATGTTCAGTATCCTCACTCCCGTCTGTTTTTCAGCTCGAGTGTTTCGATCTTCTCCCCAGTTTGGTGTTACCTTGGTCACCTATGAACTTCTCCAGCGATGGTTTTACATTGATTTTGGAGGCCTGTAAGTGCAGCTGTTCAACTCCTTGTAAAAGAAAGCACCGAAACCAAAATAGGTCTTTGTTCGGCCTGCGGAGGCAGTTTTGGAACTCCTAGAACTGGGTAGGACAGAGAACCCTACAGGACCAGTGCATTTAAAACAGTGGGCTCGAGAAGCTTCGGTATGAGGGGACCATCATACGCAGTGTTAAGCAGTGACTTGGGGAAAGTGAAGGCAAGCAGCAAATTAAACTGTTACGTGAATAAATTATCTTTTTTAGTGTAAGCAAATACAGAGCTTCATGGATTTAGGTCCTTATTATTTGAATTCTATTAGATGGCCTTTTCACCAGATATAAGGTAAATTTGTTTTAGTAACGTTTTATGAACTTTGTTTCCAAGACTCAATCAAGACTTTTCACACCTCCGAGACTTCATTATTTATTTTTATTTATTATTAGGTAGGTATAGATGTTCTTAGAGCTAACAGAAAAGAAAAAAAAACGTTCAGAGAGAGGTTATGCCTATGGACATAATTACTGGTGAAATCTAGGTCAGAAATTGGGCCACTTGAAGCCTGGGAAGTGCTGGGAAGAAAAGGAATTACTTGTTGAATCTACTGGGTGGGCAAGGTTGTACCTAAAGCAATTAATTGTCAGCTTTTCAGCAGGTAATCAAATCCCATTTCTGGGTGTTCCGCTCATAAACCTTTGACCCCCTTCCTTGCTTAAAGGCCAAACATGGAATTAGCTGCTGAACCCTAGGAACAGAGAGACTTCTACAAAGTAGGAAGTTAAGAATAGCAATCTTACAATTCCAGGCTTTTCTGTGCTTTCACATTCTTTAAAAGTTAGAATTATATCTGTGTCTCTTTAAATTTAGTAATAACCATCATGAGTCTAGCACTTAAAAAGTTAACTTTTTAACTCTGTCAAAATAAAAGAAAAATGTAAACTTTTTATGACTAATTTATGCTTAATGCAGAAAACTTGGAGAACGTAAAAGTACAAAAGAGAAAATCACTCACAGTCCTACTTCCCTGAGAATGTTAATATTTAAGTGTATTTTCTTCTGATCTTTTCTCTGTGGATCTATTTATAAATTGAGGCCATTTCTCTTCCAAATAAAAAATATGAATGTGTTGCTTTCCAAGCAGCCATAAATCCTAAGAAATGTAGCATAGATGACAAGGAAGTAGCTGGACAAACACTCCTCTTTGGGGCACATGGGTGAGACTGAAAATGTTCTGTCCGCATGTGCCATCCGCATCAGTCTTGAGCACTCTAACCATTGGCTTTTTCCTATCAACAGCAAACCCTCTGGCTCAGAACCAACACCCAAGTCACGCATCGCAGACCTTCCTCCTGCCAATCCCGATCACATCGGTGGATACAGACTTGCCACGGCCACTTTTGCTGGCATTGAAAACAAGTTTGGCCTTTATCTCCCCAAATTTAAATCTCCTAGCATTGCTGTAGTTCAGCCAAAGGCAGTGGCGGCGGCAGCTCAGTGATGAGACAGCCGTTGAGCGTGGCAAAATGGTGCCCTGGAGAGAGAAGCCTAGAAGAGCAGCCCTGTAATGTATCCCGTCAGCTGCATGGTGCTGACTGAGCTGAGGAGTCAAACTATTCTTTCTATATGACATATACATATATTTGTTTATAAAGTAACCATTTGCCCAGGAAAAAGCAACAACGCAGTTTTGAGCTTTAGTGTTAAGTGTTGAAATGTTTTCTAAGCCTTGGCATGGATTAGTGTTCTAGACTGCTTTGCACAGCTTGCACTTAGAGTGACTGTACATATTGTACATCTTTGTACAGAGACATCTTGGCACCTCATCCCAGCAAATCACATTTATAGAATGTACTGCAGTTCTAAGTGGCTTGAAATGTACAGAATGTTTTGAAAGTGTTTTATTAAGAGTCACACAAAAATAAATGTATTAAAATTAAATTCATTCTCTTATTGGTGACTTACAGCAATAAAGCATCAATATTGGATGTATTTAATTCCCAGCTCGTTTTCCATTCTGGAATAAAAAGGTATTTGCTGATAGGAGGCATAATGAGACCAAGTGCTTACACCATTGAATAAGAGATCCTTTGGAAAAGATGCATGCTCGTGGATGCCAGAGGACCAGGCTAATGACTTGTGTGTGCTGATGTGTTTCCATTTGTATTTAACATGTGTGTAGATTCTCCTCTGTTCATCAGTCAAAAGGCATTTCCTCGATAGCTCCTCTCCTGTCAGTGTGCATATGGAAAGAGTGGTGTCCCCAGCATTACTGCCTTAGTTTTGCTTTCCTCTGACACAGCAAGGCAAGGGCCTAGCTTTCAAGATTAAAGGATACTTTGGCTATTTTTCTTCATATGGATATGATTCCAAAAAAAATAAAATGCACACCAAAATGTATACATGTAGTTGGATTTTCCTTCATAAATACACTGATAGTGCTTTTTATTTTGATTCACTACCAGTTCCAAATAACTCATCATTAGGTTTCCCTCTCTCCCACTTCTGTAGGAAATTATTTGATTTGGAAAGGGCTATGGAAGTGAGGGGGGAGGGAAGAAGAAAAAGAGAAGCTGTATCTTGTGATTTTTAGTGGGTCTAGGTTCTTCCTTATGAATCCACATCCAAATCCAAACTACTTATTCCAAAAGTCACTCACCAAGGGTGTGATTACTAATTTAGATCTAAACATGCATCTTGACAGCCACATCTGCACTTTACTATGGTTGTGATTTGATGTGTACATCACAATTTACTTTAGCAAAGTGCTTTGGGAAAACATTATTGCTATTGCCAATGAGCCAGGATATGAGAATGTATGCAAATATTTTCAAGGGGCAAACTTGGAGACAGACCCAGTCACTTAGAATCCTCCACGGCACTTATCACTTGATGGCTCACAGCCCTGTAACACAACCACAGGCTCTCAAGCCCTCAAGAAACGAAAGACTTAGCTTTGAAAGCAAGTTATTCCCAAATGTCTTCAGTTCTCATTGGAATGGACTAAATAGTAGTACAGTTGTTTCACTATTACCACCTGTTAAAAATATTCAAGTAGTCCACAGATATGTTCTTACAAAAGATTCATAGAATATCTGTGTATATAATTGACCCTTGAACAACTTGGGGGCAGGGGGCACCAACCCCCAGCACAGTGGAAAACTGGCATATATTGATTCCCCGAAAACTTTACTAATAGCCTACTGTTGACCAGAATCCTTACCAATAACATAACCAGCCACTTAACACATATTTTGTATATGTATTATAGACTGTATTCTAATAATAAAGTAAGCTAGAGAAAAGGAAACGTTTAGAAAATCATAAGGAAAATACATTTACAGTACTGTATTAAAAAAAATCTGCGTATAAGTGGACCGACCACACAGTTTGAGTGTCCACTGTATGGAGTAAGATATGAAAGGCCCCTCTTCACCTTGCTTCTCCCTTCACCACTCCCTGCCTGAGAAGGAATCACTCATAGGTTAAAGTCTAAATTTGTAGTCTGTTTTTCATACATCTCTATAGAAAAAAGTGTGTATATATTTATATTTTTAAAACAGGGTTATGCTATGTATGTATTGTTCTGTGACTTTTGTTCATCTAATACCTTTGAGATCTTTCCATGCCCATTCATAAAGATTGGTCTTAATTTTTAATAGCTACATAGGACTGCATTGTATGAGTTATGACACTTTTCATAAATACTCCCTATTAACGTTCATTTTTTTCACTGTTGCAAGCACTACCGTAGCGAATGGTATACATCTTTTTGTACATATATTTTGAGTATGTGTGCTGGTATTTCATTAGGATATTTAAAATTGGAACTGATGATTCACAAGATATATGGGTTTTACATTTTTATATATATTGCCACATTGTTCCTCAAAAAGGCTTTACTAATTTACTTTCCTACTGACAGCGTATGAGAATGCCTCTTTCTTTGTAATCTCCGCAAAAATGGGTATTATCAGTCTTACGTTTTAGGTGAATCATGACAGGTGATCACTGTTGTTTTCATTTTCATTTTCCTAGTTACTAGTAAGGTTTGAATGTCTTTTCATATTTACTGGCCATTGTATACTTTCTTATTGTGGAGTATACACAAAGGACATGAGATGTACATGTATGCATGTATATACACTCATATTTTAAAATCAGAAAGCGAACATCCATGTAACTACCCATGCCAAAAAACAGAATAGTTCTAACACCTCAGAAATTCCCACATATCCTCCCCGTCATACGCCTTCTCTCCTCTTTAACACCAGCCCTACTTTTCATTTCTTTATAGTTTTATACCTATGTATATATCCCTAAATATATCCCTAAATATTTAGTTCCTATTTTTGAAATTTGTGTGACTCAAATTATATTGTAGTCTTTTGAGACTTGTTTCTTTTGCTAAACATGTTTATAAGACTCATCCATATAATCATGTATATCTATACTTTGCTTATTCCATTATATGAATATATTATAATTTTTCCGTTTTACTCTGGACATCTGAGTGGTTTTTTTTTTGTTTTTGTTTTTGTTTTAAAGATTGTATTTATTTATTTGACAGAGAGAGAGAGACAGCGAGAGCAGGAACACAAGCAGGGGGAGTGGGAGAGGGAGAAGCAGGCTTCCTGCGGAGCAGGGAGCCCAATGTGGGACCCGACCCCAGGACCCCGGGATCACGACCCGAGCCGAAGGCAGATGCCTAACGACTGAGCCACCCAGGCGCCCCCTGAGTGGTTTTTTAATTTGAGGATACTGCAAACAGTGCTGCTCTGGATATTTTGTATATGTACTCTAGAGTATGCACTTAAAAAAAGTTTATTTAATCTCTACACCCAGCATGGGGCTCGAACTCAGAATCCCAAGATCGAGTCGCATGCTCCCCCAGGGACCCCTAGAGTATGCACTTTTAAAAGGACATAAAATCTTTAAAAAAATAAATAAAAATAAATAAAAGGACATATACTTAAGAGTAGAACCACAGAGGCACAGGTTTGTTAGATTCTTGCCAGATCATGCCAAACTTTCCCCAGAGATTCTTGTACTGATTTACATTCCTCCAAGGGTATATTGGCTTCTTAGTTTTTACCAATCTGTTGGGTGTATAATGTTATCTCACTGTGGTTTTACTTAGCATTTTCTTTATGTCAAATTATGTTCATATATATTGCCACGCTGCTCTTCAAAAAGACTTATTTAGCACACAAGAAGGCCAACATGTTCACTGGATATTTCGATTTCATCTTTGGTGAGTGTAGTATGTGTTAAAGTTTTGTGTCCATTTTTTCCCCAGTACTTTGCAGGGGATTCTGATATATATCCTGGATACTACTCCTTTATGAGTTGTGTTTGCAAAAATCTTTCCCCAACTTGTGGCTTGTCTTTTCACAGTGTTTTTGATATGTTAACATTTTAATATGTTCACATATATTTTTTTTAAAGATTTTATTTATTTACTTGACACACAGAGATAGCGAGAGAGAGAGGGAGAGAGCACAAGCAGGGGGAGCGGCAGGCAGAGGGAAAAGCAGGCTTCCCGCATGAGCAGGGAGCCCGATGTGGGGCTTGATCCCAGGACCCCGGGATCATGACCTGAGCTGAAGGCAGCGGTTTAACCAACTGAGCCACCCAGGCGCCTGTTCACATATATTTTTACCTTACGGTTAGCATGTTTTAGATTTCACTTAAAAATTATTCTCTCTCTAGGTCATGAATATGGTTGATATTTTCTTCATAAATGCTTTATAGTTTTGTGGCTCACATTGAGATTTCATCCTACTTGGAAATGTCTTCTGCATGTGGTATGAGGTAATTTTTTTTTTTTTTTTTGCATCTTTATATGGTTAGTCTCTTGTTCCAGCACTGTTTATTGAAAAGACCTTCCTTTCCCTACTGCTTTAAAGTGCCTTCTCTGTTATATATTGAGCATTGATATGTGCAGACCTCTCTTTCTGGACTATTTGTTTTGTTTTATTGGTCTTTCCTTGTGCCAATATACACTCTCTTCATTACTCTATCTTGAAAAAAAGTTTTGAACTGTAGTATTGCAAGTCTTTTCACCTTGTTATTCTTCAAGAGCTTGTGGCTTTTCTTGGTTCTTTGCTCTTTCATATCCATTTTAGAAACAACTTATGAATTTCCTCCCAAAGACTAAGCAAACCAAACACACTGAGATTTTAATTGGAGTTGCAAAGTCTCTATAGGCCATATGGGGAAAATTTACATCATTATAGTGGACCTTCTAATCCATGAACATGATATATCTCTTATTTAAGTCTTTTTAATGTCTTAATAAAATTTTATTATCACCAAAGAGGTCTTGGACATTGTGTGTAGGTATATTTGTTTCTAGGTGTGTGTATGTGTGTATATATATATATATATACACATACACACACCATATATCATATACTATTACACCTTTTTTAAAAAGTCATTCCTGGTACATAGGAATATAATTGAGTTTCCTCCCCACTTCTTATTTTCAAAAATTACAAACCTGAAAAGTTTGAAGAGGTAGTATGAAACTCTTTGAATATGTTTCAACTAGATTCACTTATCTACATTTTTCCATGCTTGCTTTATCTTTGCAAGTAGTTTTGCTGAACCATTCGAAAGTATGTTGCAGGTGACATGGTACTTCATTCCTAAATATTTTAGCAAACATCTCCTAACAGGACATTCTGCAACCAAACACCATTATCACACATAAAAAAAAAAAAAATCCACAATAACTTCATATTATCTGATATTGTCTAAATTCAAACCTTTCCAGCTACTTCAGAAATGTCTGTTTTTCTGATGTGGATTCTAATCAGTACTGATACATTATGTTTGGTTATGCATCTTTAGTTCTTAACTGTGGAATAGTTCCATGCTTTTTCACTTGTTTGTCAGTCCTTAACATTGTAAAGTCATTTGTCTTAGAGTATCTTACATTGTTTATCCAATTGTTTCCTTGTGGTATGGTCTAGCTTGTCCCAATACTATAAACTGGAAGTCTAGTGGTACGGTGGTTAATTTCTCTTTTTCACAGCTTTATTGTTGAGGTATGCTTTAAAGAGCTACGTAACCATCACCACAGTTCAATTTTAGTACATTTCCATCACTCCCCAAATGTAAAGTATATCATATTATATTCCCACCAGTAATTATGGATACAGTTTTTCCACATTCTCACCAATACTTTATTGTTTTTTATTATAGTTACTCAGTGGGTATGTAGTGATACACATTGTGATTTTAACATCCGTCATTATAGTATTGTACAGAGTATTCTCACTGCCCTAAAGATCCTCTGGGTTCCACTTACTCCTCCATTGCCTCCCCTCAGCCCCTTAACACCTGGTAATCACTAATGTTTTAATTTCCATACTTTTGCTTTTTCCCGAATGTCATATATTTAGAATCGTATAGTATGTAGCCTTTTTCAGATTGGCTTAGTAATATGTAATTAAGATTCCTCCATGTCTTTTCATGTCTTGACTACTCATTTCTTTTTAGTCCTAAATATATCATTGTCTGGATAAACCACATATCTCTTCACCTACTGCAGGATATGTTGGTTGCTTCCAGTCTTGGCAATTATAATAGAGCTGCTGCTATAAACATCCAGGTGCAGGACATAAGTTTTCAGCTCCTTTGAGTAAATACCAGGGAGCATTACTGCGAGATCATATGGTAAGAGTATGTTTAGTAGTGTAGGAAACCACCGAACTATCTTCCTAAGTGACTGTACTATTTTGCGTTCCCACCAGCAATTGAATGAGAGTTCTTGTTGCCCCACATCCTCATCAACACCTCATCTGATGTTAGTGTTCCAGATTTGGGTCATTTTAATAGTAGTGGTTCTCACTTTTGTTTTAATATGCATTTTCCTGATGATATATGATGTGGAACATCTTTTCATATGTTTATTTGCCATCTGTATATTTTCTTTGGTGAGGTGTTTAGGTCTTTGGCTTACTTTTTAATTGGATTGTTTACCTATTTTTAAGAGTTCTTTGTATATTTTGGATAACAGCCCTTTGTCAGATGTGGCTTTTGCAAATATTTTTTTCCATTCTCTGGCTTGACTTGTCATTCTCTTGACATTGTCTTTCACAGAGCATAAGTATTTAATTTTAATGAACTCCAGCTTATCAGTTATTTCTTTCATGGATTGTGCCTTTGGTGTTGTATCTAAAAAGTTACCACCACATCCAAGGTCACCTAGGTTTTCTCCTGTGTTACCTTCTAGGAGTTTTATAGTTGCATGTTTTACATTTAGCTCTCTGGATCTATTTTGAATTAATTTTTGTGAAGGGTGGAAGGTCTGTGTCTAGATTTTTTTTTTTTTTGTATGTGACTGTTCACTTCTTTCAGCACCATTTGTTGAAAAGACCATCTTTGCTCCATTCTTTCCACCTTTGTCAAAGATTGGTTACTGTATTTATACCATTCTGGCTTCTGTATTCTGTTCCGTCTGCTTGTTTTTGTTTTTTTTAAACAATACTACTGTCTTGACTACTGTGGCTATATACTAAGTCTTTTTTTTTTTTTTTTAAGATTTTATTTATCCATTTGACAGAGAGAGAGACCGCGAGAGAGGGAACACAAGCAGGGGGAGTGGGAGAGGGAGAAGCAGGCCTCCTGCCCAGCAGGGAGCCCGATGCGGGGCTCGATCCTAGGACCCTGAGATCACGACCTGAGCCGAAGGCAGTCAGTCGCTCAACCAACTGAGCCACCCAGGCGCCCTATATACTAAGTCTTGAGGAGGGGTGATATCAGTCTTGTTTTTTTTTTTTTTTTTTAAGATTTATTTATTTATTTATTTGACAGAGAGGGTGGAGTGGGAGAGGGAGAAGCAGGCTCCCGGCTGAGCAGGGAGCCCGATGCGGGGCTCGATCCCAGGACCCTGGGATCATGATCTGAGCTGAAGGCAGCTGCTTAACTGACTGAGCCACCCAAGCGCCCCTCTTTTGTTCTTTAATATTGTGTTGGCTGTCTTTTGCCTCTCCATATAAACTTTAGATCTGTTTGATGTTATCTACAAAATAACTTACTGGGATTTCAGTTGGGATTTCATTGAAATCAATTTATTGGTCAAGGTGGGAAAAACTGACATTTTGATAATGTTGAGTCTTCCCATCCATGAACATGGAATACCTATTTATTTCGTTCTTTCACTTTGTTCATTATTTATAGTTTTCCTCAAGTAGATCTTTGTACATTTTTTGTTATATATAAACATTTCATTTTAGGGGTGCTAATGATAATGGTGTTTTTAACTTCAAATTCTACTTGTTCATTGCTGGAATATGGTAAAGGAATTGACTTTTGTACATTAGCCCCATATCCTTTAACTTTGTTATAATCATTTATTAGGTCCAGAAAGAGTTTTTTTGTCCCTTCCTTCAGATTTTCTACATAAGCAATTATGCTCATTTTCAAACCAAAAGTTTTTTTTTTTGTTTTGTTTTTTATTTATTTGAGAGAGAGTGTGAGAGAGGGGAGGGTCAAAGGGAGAAGCAGACCCCCCGCTGAGCAGGGAGCCCAATGCGGGACTTGATCCCGGGACTCCAGGATCATGACCTGAGACGAAGGCAGTTTTTAACCAACCACCCAGGAACCCTCAAACCAAGTTTTATTCCTTCCTTCGCAATTTGTGTATCTTTTATTTCCTTTCTTTGTCTATAGTGCATTAGCTGGTACTTCCAGTACAGTGTTGAAAAGGAGTAGTGAGAGGGGCATCCTTGCCATCTTTCTCTTAATGGGAAAGCTTTTCCTCTTCCATCTTAGTGGGAAAGCTTCATGTTTCTCACCATTAGGTATAATGTTAGGGGTAGGTTTTTTGTAGATCTTTTTTTTTTTTTTTTTTTTTTTTAATCAGGTTGAGGAGGTTCTTTTCTCTTCCCGGTTTACAATTTTTTTTTTTTTTTAATCAAGAATGAGTGTTCAGGATTTTAAATGCTTTTTCTGCCTCTGTTGATACGTTCATGTGATTTTTTCTTTAGCCTGTTATGATGGATTACAGTGATTTTCAAATATTGACCTGTCTTGCATGCCTGGGAAAAAAAATCCCAATTGGTTGTGGTATGTAATTCTTTTTATACATTGGATTCAATTTCCTAATATTTTATTGAGGATTTTGCATCTATATTTATGAGAGATAGTAGTCTATACTTTGTTTTCTTGTAATGTCTTTGGCTTTGGTATTAGGGTAATGCTGGCCTCATACGATAAAATACTACCCTCTTCTTCTGTCTTCTGAGATTGTAGAGAACTAGTAGAATTTCTTCCTTATATGTTTGGTAGGATTCACCAGTGAACTATTCTGGGTCTGGTTCTTCTGTTTCAGAGAGTTATTAATTATTGATTCAATTTCTTTGATACGAACCTATACAGATTATTTCTTGTTTTGTGAGTTTTAGCAATTGTGTCTTTCAAGGCATTAGTCCCATTTCATCTAGGTTATCAAATATGTGGGCATAAAGTTGTTCATGGTATTCCTTTATTATCCTTTTAATGTTCTTGGGATCTAAAGTGATGTTCCCATTTTCATTTCTGTTATTAGTAATAATTCCTTTCTTTTTTTAGCCTGGCTAGAGGTTTATCAATATTATTGATCTTTTTAAAGAACCAGCTTTTTGGTTGCATTGATTTTTCTCTATTGATTACCTGTTTTCAATTCATTGATTTCTGCTCTATTTTTTTTTTTAAAGATTTTATTTATTTATCTGACAGAGAGAGACACAGCGAGAGAGGGAACACAAGCAGGGGGAGAGGGAGAGGGAGAAGCAGGCTTCCTGCCGAGCAGGGAGCCCGCCGCGGGGCTCGATCCCAGGACCCTGGGATCATGACCTGAGCCGAAGGCAGACGCTTAACGACTGAGCCACCCAGGCGCCTAATTTTTCTTTTCTAATGCTTACTTTGGATTTAATTTGCTCATTTTCTAGTTTCCTAAGGTGGAAACTTAGATAAATTTTAGATCTTTCTTCCTTTCTAATATATGTATTCAATGCTAAATTTCCTTACAAGCACTGCTTTTATTGCATCCCATGAATTCTGGTGTTATCATTTAATTCAAAATATTTTTTATTATGTTATGTTAATCACCATACATTACATCATTAGTTTTTGATGTAGTGTTCCATGATTCATTGTTTGCGTTTAAAATTTGAGATTTCTCGTTTGACTCACATATTATTTGAAGTATGTTGTTTAATCTCCACATATTTGGGGATTTCCAGTTGTCTTTATCTTATTGATTTCTAATTTAATTACATTGTGGTCTGAGGGTAGATATTGTATGATTTCTATTCTTTAAAATTTTCAGTGTTTAGACGAAACCAGAGAGGGAGACAAACCATAAGAGACACTAAATCTCAGGAAACAAACTGAGAGTTGCTGGAGTAGAGGGGGGCGGGAGGGATGGGGTGGCTGGGTGATGGACATTGGGGAGGGTATTACTATGGTGAGCACTATGAATTGTGTAAGACTGATGAATCACAGACCTGTACCCCTGAAACAAATAATACATTATATGTTAATAAAAATAATTTAAATTTTTTTTTTCAGTGTTTTAGGACCCAGAATGTGATCTGTCTTGGTGAATGTTCCATGTGAGATTGAGAAGAATGTGTGTTCTGTTGTTTCTGGATAAAGTAGTCTACAGATTATTGATTATATTCAGTTGATTGATGGTGCTTTGAATTCAACAACATCTTTACTGATTTTTCTCCCTGCTGTATCTGTCCCTTTCTGAGAGAGGGATGTTGAAGTCTCCAACTATGATAGTGGTTTTATGTATTTCTCTTTGCAGGTTTATTAGTCTTTACCTCCAGGAGTTTGATGCTCTGTTACGTGCATACACATCAAGGATTATTATTTCTTTTTGAAGAATTGACCCTTTTATCATTATATAAAACCCTTTTTAATCCCCAATAACTTGTCTTGCTTTGAAGTTGGCTCTGTCTGAAATTAATATAGCTACTCCTGCTTTCTTTTGATTAGTGTTGGCATGGTATATTTTTCTCTATCCATTTACTTCTATGTGTCTTTATATTTAAAGTGTGTTTACTATAGACAACACATATTTGGGTCTTCTTTTTTGATCAGATCTGACAATCTTTTTTATTTTTAAAAAAATATATTTGAGAGAGGTAGTGTGAGTAGGGGGATCTCAACCAGAGTCCCCACTGAGTGCGGAGCCAGCTGTGGGGCTCGATCCCATGACCCATGATCATGACCTGAACCAAAACCAAGAGTCAGATGCTCAGACAACTGAGCCACCCAGGCGCCCCACAATCTGTCTTTTAATTGGTGCATTTGGACCACTGATGCTCAAAGTGATTATTGATATATTAATATCTACCATATTTGTTACTGTTTTCAATTCTTTGCCCTTTTTCTTATTTTTCTGCTTTTTTTGGCTTTAATTGGGCATTTTATATGATTACATTTTCTCCTTTTTATATCATACTTTTTTTTTTTTTTTTTTACCTTTTTTAGTGGTTCCCATAGAGTTTTCAATATAAACTTACAACTAATCCAGGTTCACTTTCAAGTAATACTATGCCACTTTATGGGTAGTGAGAATACTTTATAACAACAAAATAATCCTAATTCCTCCCTTTTGTCCCTTCATTGTTGTCATTCATTTCACTTGTACATAAGCATACACACACAAAGTATACATAGTTGAATATAGTGTTTCTATTATTTTGAACAAAGTTATCTATTAGATCAGTTAAAAATAAGAAAAATGAAGGTTTTAATTTTACCTTCACTAGTCCCTCTCTGATGCTCTTCCTTTCTCTATGGATCAGAGTGTTTCAAACCTGTATCATTTTCTTCCCTCTAAAGAACTTCTTTTAATATTTTTTGCAAGACAGCTCTCCTGCCAAAAAATTCCTTCAATTTTTGTTTTGAGAAAATCTTTGTCTTCACTTTTGAAGACCACACTCTGGGTCCTAAAACACACTGAAAATTTTTACAGAATCGAAATCATACCATTCCTGCTTACTTTGAGCTGTGCTACAGAATTCTAGGTTGGTGGTTTTCCCCCCTCTCAACACTTAAATATTTACTCCTCTCTCTTCTTCCTTCCATGGTTTCTGCAAAGTTGGATGTTATTCTTAAATTATTTTTCACCTATAAGGTAGGTAGCAATTTGTCAGCTGCTGTTCAGGTTTTCCTACCCTAGCAATGATTCCCTTGGAGGTAACTGCTCCAGTAGGTTGTGGTTTTCTAGATTTGCCTGTCTCTCCCATCTGGGGGACAGTGGCTTGCACTTTGACCTCACTTCCCTTATGGATCTAGGAAGAGCTGTTTGTTCAGCTTTTTGCTTGCTATTAGGACAGAGTAGCAACTTCTAAACTTCTTACATGCAGGACTGGAAACTGGAAGTCTAGAATTCTTAAAGTGATTTTTTTTTTCTGTCTTCATATATTCTTGTCAAAGAGAGGCCTGTTGCCAGTAGTGTTAACTTGTATATAACTTGTTTTCCTTAGCCTCTGGCAGTTTTTAGCATTTGTTCTGTAGTGTTGGTATTTTGAAATTTTCCTTTTCAGACATCATCTGGTTCTATACTGACTGGGGATGATCCCTTTAGAACCCAAGACTCCAGACCAAAGGAATGTTTTCCACTCGGTTTGTCTCTACATTTTCTCATTTATCTCCTTTCTGTTTAGGTAGATGTTGTAATTTTTGAACCTGTCTCAGTACCTTTTAGCTTTCCTTCATACTTTCTCCATCTGTACTTCTAGGTTGAGTAATGGGAAACACCTTGTGATAATCCTGCTGAGAGCTTTGCTCTTCAGCTGTATCCCTTGACTATTTGTGTTTTTTTTTTTTTTAATTTAATGGCTCTGATATCCTTCTATGCCTCTGGGATATTAAATAGAGTTCTTTATTCTGTGGATTAAAAAAATTTTTTGTTGTTTGGGCCTTTCATATTATTGGCTTTCTTGAAATATTTCAGTGATTCATGGTTGCAGTTTATTTAGTTGCTCACTTTTGTGTTGCAGAGTTTCTTTTTGTGGATTTTTTCTTAAGATTTTATTTATTCGAGAAAGTACACAGGTGGGGGGGAGCGAGGAGCAGAGGGAGAGGGACAAGCAGACTCCACGCTGACCGTGGAGCCTGACGTAGGGCTTCCTATCAGGACCCTGAAATCATGACCTGAGCCAAAACCGAGTGGGATGCTTAATCGACTGAGCCATCTATTGGTGGATGGGAGCAGTGGGCTGTGCTGCCAGGTGAATATATGCCAGTGTTTTGATTCTGGCATAGGGTGTTCTTCTCCTCTTGACAGTAGGCAAGTACCTGGGGGGCACTGCCCTGCTTCTCCAGTTCCAATGGCTTCACTTACTGTTATGTAATAGGCTGGGTATAGACATCCCTTCTACCTACCATTTGGCCCATGGTTGGGGAATGGGACTTACTTAGCTATTCTGCATCAACTCCCTAATGAATCACCCTGCCCAGCACCCATCGGTACCCTCCTACTCTCTGCATCTGTTGGTTCTAGGTTCTAACCCATTCCTCTGTTTGTAGTAGTCTTTACTGGTTTTGTGTTGTAGTTTCCTCATTTTATTTGCCTATAGCTTTGATTCCGTCTGCCCTTTTTTTAAAGAAATTATACAGTTTTATAATTTTCTTTGTTGCTTCTTAATTCACTGAAAATAACTTCATAATATAACATTTTTAGGCATCTTTTAATTATTATTTTTAAAGATTTTATTTATTTGACAGAGACACAGTGAGAGAGGGAACACAAGCAGGGGGAGTAGAAGAGGGAGAAGCAGGCTTTCTGCAGAGCAGGGAGCCCGATGCGGGGCTCCATCCCAGGACCCTGGGATCACGACCTGAGCGGAAGGCAGACGCTTAACGACTGAACCACCCAGGCGCCCCTAGGCATCTTCTTTGTTACTTTCTGTGGTTTCTACTTCTTTAGACAACAATGGCTTGATCTTTAGTAACAAACCTTCACTTGTTGAAGTATGAAGGAAAGCTCGTACCACGAAAGGTCCCACAAAAGGTCCCAAACTGAGTGGTCTGTGCTTACAAACTTCACTGATAACTGCTGGCAGATTCGCAGCTATCTGGTCACTTAGCGTATCCAGTGCTGCTGTTTTGGTCTCGAGAAAGTTCTCCCTTTCTTCGTCTACTTTAATTTCATGTCTAATTTTAAATAATTCAAGCATTTTGGGTATGTCACGGCCAATGGAATTTCCAGTTAGTTTTGGAAATTTTTTTTTCAGCTTTTTCTTTAATGGATTAAGCTCGGGCATTATTTCTGGAACAGCTACATAAAAGTCTGATTGAATTTCATCATCCAAAATCTTCCAAATTAGATTAATAATTCCTCCTGCAAATGCAGCTCCACTTTCTTCTGCTATTTTAATCTCTGATGCATTCCTTGTAAATACAGCAACTTAACTGATTTCTGAAACGAATGGGTATGGAAAACAACACTGGCAAATGGCTCCACTTTTTTTTCTTCCCCAGTGCCACATCCAGTGTCAAATCAAGATAAACACCTTACTGTAGATTAGTAAACCCTAGAGTTTAAAATTTCTTAAGTAACTGAATAGTTTCTCCACCTCCTATATCTGCCTTGGATATAAGTGCTTTAAGTAGACATCATCCTCAGGTTTGCTTTCCATAAAGGAGTAGAACTATTTTTCTATTTCATCTTTTTTCTCATCTGATGCTTTGTCTTTCACACCTTTTTTTTTTTCTTTGCAGGCTTTGCAGCAGCAGCAAAATGTCTGCTGGGCACCTGAACATACACGGAACAAGGATAAAGAGGTGTCTGATAAGCCGTCTTGGAAAGACTATACTTTTGATGATGTATCAAAACTCTACTGAGGCACCTTATGGCGGCCACCATGTTGACCATTCCCGATTCCATCTGCTTTTGACGTTTCTGGCATTTTTCAAAATGTCTACTTTTGCTAGCTCCTATTTTTCAGTGCTGTAGCAGATTTTCTTATTTTTCTTCTGCTTTAGCACTTTATATAGGATTTCACATTGAGAGGGATAGTAGGTGGTTCTGTCTGCCATCTTGATCCAGTCTACCACTTTAAGAAAACAGGACAAAAATTCTTTTGTAGCCTTTCTTTTATTCCAGTTAATTTCCTTGAAAATAACTAGTGTTACAGTGGCTCCTGGGATGGTCCTCTAGTTATAAAATATGTTGTACTATTATCATTCACAGAAAGTACTGTTTACAATGAACTACTGAAATATCAGCTCTTTGCTCTCAAACATGCACAACTTTGTGATGCATCTATCAATACTAAAAAGCAGTTCCGAGAATACTCTAAGGGATCATGAAATAGTTTGTGATAATTGATTTTATTTGCATTGAAAGATTAGGGATAATAGAACTATCTTAAAAACTACTCAGTTGATCAGGATCATAGTGTAAAATGTTCTTTTTGTCCTTTTTTAACAATGAATTATTAGACATGCATCCGTGAACAAAAGCACTGTTGTGGGAGTTGTAGAAATGAGCACCATCTGCCAAGGGACCTGGGAGGAGTCTTGCCCACCTGCACATCCAGTAAGAGGCAGGCAGACCTTGTTACAGGCTGTAGGACCAGCAAAACTGCCTCAAAACTTCTTGCTGCAATAAGGCACAAACCTGGAGAGTGCTGTCCTAGGTGGATATGAATGGATGACAAAGAATTCACAAAAATCCAGACTTCCCAAGAGGAGATTCCAGCACAACATGGGAGCAAAAAACACAAGTTTGGTTCAGTTAGGCCTATAAGAGGAACTTTCACAAAGCAACACTGCACAGGGCTGAACTACCCAGCAGTGGTAACTCCTCTCATGGGGGAAAGGAAAGCAGTGAGTGCCTGGCTACCCCAGTGGTGAGGGACCTTTATAACTGGGGCTAGGGTGGTCTGGGAAAGAGCCAAATAAGAATATCAAAGGACATTAAAGGAATGTAGTTCCTGCTGACAGTGCTCAGGAAGTCTGCCCACAAGCCTCTGGGCATGATTCACCCAAGTTTCACCCCACTGGGTCAGGTCCACGGGCACCTCCAATACCCCAAGGGCTAACCCAACATCTCCACCAACCCTGCAGTCAGCTCCTTGTACATGCTGGAGTGCAAATGCAACAGTAAGTTGAGTAAACACCATCAGAAAGACCAGGTTAGGTGGGCTAGGGAGAAACCACAAACTTGAGCTATAGCACCACCTTCTGGAAAATGAGAGGATTCTAGTGGGCACTGGTGAGTGCTAAGAACCAGGGAAGCCACAAAAGCTTAAGAATTCTTCCATAAGAGGGACAAGAAGAGTGTATGTATCCAGGTATATCTATACAAAAGCAGAGAAAACCCCAAATATAACAGCACCAATGAATAGTATACCCCATCTGAAGGCAACTGGTAAAGATTTAAGGAGATGTCAGCTACTTCAAATGTGAAAGGAGCAAGCCAAAATACAGGAACAGGAAAAATCAAGGAAACACATCATCACCAAAAGAAAATAATTTTCCAATAACCATGCTCTCAAAAGTATGGAATTTTGTGATCTGATAATTCAAAATAGCTGTTCTGAAGAAACACAATGAACTACAAGAAAACTCAGACAATTCAATGTAATCATCAGGGGGAAAAAAATACATGAGCAAAATGAGTTATTTACCCAAGGGATAAAAATCATAAGGAACCAAAAAGAAATTCTGAAGGTGAAAAATTCCAGGAATGAAGTGAAAAAAAATGCAACAGAGAGCATCTGCAGCAGAATAAAAGCAAATGGAAGATGATAGAATAAGTGATTTAGAGGACAGGAATTTTGAAATAACACCGTGTAGAAAAAAAATGAATAAAAAATGAAGAAAGCCTGTGTGATTAATAGGATTCCATCAAAAGAACAAATATTAGAATAACTGGGGTTCCAGAGGAGAAGAGATGTAGAAGGGGGCAGAAAATAAAAGAAATAATGGTCAAGAACTTCCCAAAAATGGGGAGAGATTTGGACATCCAAGTTCATGAAGCTAACAGGACACGCTAGGATCTTAAAGCAAAAAGACCTTCTCTAAGACACATTATAATAAAACTGTTAAAAAGCAAAGATAAAGAGAGAATCCTAAAAGCAGCCAGGGGAAAAAGCCTGTAACCTACAGAGAAACACCTGTTAGGCTATGAGCAGATTTCTCAGCAGAACTATAGGTCAGGAAAGAGTGGAATCAAAGTGTTGAAAGAAAAAAATTACCAGCCAAGAACACTCTATCTGGCAAAGTTATACCTCAGGTATGAAGGAGAAATATTTTCACACACAAAAACTGAGGGAGTTCATCACCACTAGTCTAGCCTTGCAGTAAAGAGTAAAACTCCTGAGCGGAGTTCTTCAAGCTGAAAAGACACTAATCAGCAACATGAAGACACAGGAAAACACACTGGTAAAGATGTATATGCAGTGTATGTATATACAGTCAGAAAACTCTAATTCTGTAATAGGGTATTTGTTAACCACTTAACTATAGAATAAAGCTTAAAGGGGAAGAGTACTAAAAATGATAGCTACTATAATTTGTTAATAAACATTATAAAGAGTAAATAATGACTTCAAAATATGAAAGGAAAAGCAAAAGGATGAAGCTTTTTAGGCAATTGAAGTTCAGTTGCTATCAGCTTAAAATGGACTATTTTACCTATGAGACATTTTATGTAAGCCTCATGGTAACCACAAAGCAAAAGCCTAGAATAGATTCACAAAAGATACAGAAAGGGGGAAAGAAAACATACCACCATGAAAGGTCACCAATTTACAAAGGTATGCAGAAACAGAGGGAAAAAGAAAAAATGGAAATATGAAACAACTGGGAACCAATTAATAAGATGGCATTAGTAAGTCCTTACCTATCAATAATTCTAAATATAAATGGGTTGAATTCCCTAAAAAGGCAGAGCAGCTGGAAGGATTAAAAAAAAAAACAAAAACCCCAACTATATGCTGCCTACCAGAGACTCACTTCAGCTTGAAGGACAAAAAAACTCAAAGTTACAGGATAAAAATTAGCATACAGAATCAGTTTCCATGTCTATACACTAATACTGAAACATCTCAAAAAACAAAGCTATCCCATTTACAATAAAATACTTAGGAATAAATTTAACCAAGGATGTGAAAGACCTGTGCAATGAAAACTACAAGACTTTGATGAAAGACACTGAAGTCGCAAACAAATGGAGAGATACCCCATGCTCATGGGTCAGAATTAATATTATTAAAATTCTATGCTCCCCAAAGCCATCTACAGATTGGACACAAACCCTATCAAAATTCCAATGGCATTTTTCAAGAATTTGAATAATCCTAAAATTCGAGACCACAACTAGCCAAAGCAATCCAAAAAAAGAAAGAAACCAGAGGCATCTCACTTCTTGATTTCAAACTCTGCTACAAAGCTATAGTTAAAACAGTAATGGTACTGACGTAAAAACAGACACAGAGACCAGTGGAACAGAGTAGAGAGCTCAGACATAAACCCTTGCGTACACAGTCAACTAATATTTGACAAGGGAGCCAAGAATATTCAGCGGGAAAACAAGTTCAACAAATAGTGTTGGGAAAACTGGATAACCACATGCAGAAAAATGAAACTGGACCCGTTATCTTACACCACTCACAAAAATTACTCAAAATGGATTAAAGTGTTAGAAGATCTGATACTGTAAAATTCATAGAAGAAAACAGGGAAAAAGCTCCTTCAATTGGTCTGTGCAATGATATTTTGGATATGACCCCAAAAGGACAGGCAGCAGGGGCAAAAACCAACAAGTAGGATTACATCAAACTGAAAAGCTTCTGCATAGCAAACAAATAAAAAAGAAAAGAAAAGGCAACCTATGGAATGGGAGACATCTGCAAATCATTTATCCAGTAAGAGGTTAATATTCAAAATACATAAAGAACTCATACAATAACAAAACAAAAAAATCCAATTAAAAATGGGCATAGGAACTAAATAGACATTTTTCCAAAGACATAAATGGCCAAAAGGTACATGAAAAGGTGCTCAACATCACTAATCATTAGGTAAATGCAAATGAAAACCACAATGTGGTATCACATACCTTACTAGAATGGCTATCATCAAGAAGACAAGAGACAACAAATGTTGGTGGGGATGTGAGCGTAAAGAAATTCTTGTACATTGTTGGTAGGAATGTAAATGGGTGCAGCCAATATGGAAAAAAATTATGGAGGTTCCTCAAAAATTAAAAATAGAACTACCATATCATCCAGCAATTCCTCTTCTGGATATATATCCAAAGGAAATGAACAAAGGATTTCAAAGAGATATTGCACTACTATGTTTACTGCAGCATTGTTCACAATAGCCAAGATATGGAAACAATCTGAGAGTCTATCTAAACAGATGAATGGATACAGAAATTATGGTACACACACACAGCAATATTATTCAGCCATGAGAAAGAAGCAAATCCTGCCATTTGTGACAACATGGATGGACACTTGAAGGCATTAATACTAAGTGAGATAAGTCAAACACAAATACTATATGGTATTACTTATATGTCTATTCTAAAAGAGCCAAATTTGTAAAAGCAGAGGGGCGCCTGGGTGGCTCAGTTGGTTAAGCAACTAGTTGACTCTTGGTTTCAGCTCAGGTCATGATCTCATGATCTCAGGGTTGTGAGATCAAGCCCTGTGTGGGGCTCCATGCGTAGCACGGACTCAGCTGGGACTCCCTCTCCCTCTCCGCTCCTACCCCCCTGCTCGCTCGCTCTCTAAAATAAATCTTTAAAAAAAAAAAGCAGAGGATAGATTGGTGGTTATCAGAGGCTGGAGGGTGGGGTAATTGGGGACATATTATTTAAAGATACAGACTTGGAGATCTAATGTACAGCATAGTGATTACAGACAATACCATATTATAAATTTCAAAGTTGCTAAGAGGTTAGATCTTAATTGTTCCCACCACAAAAAATTATAATTATGGGACTGATAGAGGTATTAGCTAACAGTGTTTATATATATACACACACACACGTTATACCTGTTTATATATTGTAATATATAAGTATTTCAAACACCGTGGACACCTTAAACTTACACAATCTTATATTTTAATTATGTCTTTAAAAAAACCCAACAAACTACTCAGTTGACTTTAGGAGAAAAGGCCCGGCACTGCCCTTAGCTGCCTCATCTTAGAGGGCCTCTTAAAAAATCTACGCCTAGGCCCTCCTGTAGCTGTGCCCCTGAGGGCAGAGACTACAGGGCCAACAGGATATCCCCACCTGGAGCCCATCTAATTCCTTTAAAGACCATGTTCAAGGTACCTGAGACAAATTTCCTGCCTGAACAGCTCCGCTTCCAGGGCCTGCATGAGCCTCTTCACCCAGGTCCATCTTCCCTAAAATGCACCCCTAAATCTATAGGGTGGCCAAGAGGTGGCTATTTTCCAGTAGTTCAAAATTTAGGCATGTAGGCTCAAGAGTCCACAAAAGTTCCTTTGAGGCCTGTCATTCACAGAACAGGTAGAAGAGGAGGAGAGGAATGGGCTGTGGGGTGGTTCTCCTCTGCCTGCTACACTTTGACATGGAATCCTGAAAATTCTCAAATCCAAGCTATATGTACATGCTATGAACATAATTTAATAGCTTGTTTTTATAACAGTGAAATCTTTTGACCTACTGCTTCAGGGCCTGCTAATACTAGGGGAGGGCCTAGGAAGGAGAAAAGTAGTGATTGCTAAATGGATTTCAGGTACAGCCCTAGCTAACAGAGATGCCACAAGGGAGCCTGCTCAGTTGTAATTAAGTCACAGCTACTGCCATCATCTTCAGCCAGTGGAAACTTACTTTGTAGATTCCCAGAAGCCTTAATTGCTCTTTCTTACAGAGTTCTTTTACGGTCTTTTAATCATGTAGCATCGTAGGCTCATCTGAATAAAAAACGGACTTGTTGATCGGCTAAGATCATAAAGGCAGTGTAGTATAGTGGTTAAGAACACAGCTCTAAAATCAGGCTGCCTTGGTTTAGTGCGTCGAGAGTCACTTAATGTCCCCAGGCCTAGTGATATGCTGGACCCGGCTTGCACCAGCTGAATGAGAGCCCATTATATGTGTATATTCCCAATTCCATGTTCAGTGACAAACTACGTTGGTAGTTTGCTACTGGCCCTGTAGGAGGGGAAACTGGCTACAAATCTGATCCACAGAAATTGGTTCAAATTAGTTTCCACTTTTGTAAATTAGTAATCCTTTAAAATAGTTATAATTAGTAATCCTTTATAATAGTTCCCACATTATAGGGAAGCTAGAATAAATAAGAATATGTGTGTCATATATAATCATTTAGCAAGTACTCAAATGCTACCAGTTATTAATACTACATGGACAGAATGTACAAAGGCCAGTTCTTTATAAGGCAGAGGAAACTTTGGAAACAAAGATACACATATTTCCATTAAGGATGAAGTGCTGATGCGAGATCTTTGAAAGTCACCTTCCCAATTCCATTTCTTTGAAACTTACTTCCTACTGGTTTTGTGGTCTCTGTCAATAGAGGAAGCAGGAGGGGAAAAAAAGAAGGGAATCCTAAGTGGTCAAGCCAGAAAGCCATGTGCGGTAAAGCAGAGATCTCAGAATTTCTAAGTGCTTGTTTTTAGCCTCTAACAGCCAAGAGCCCATAAACTTGTAGGAGCTACTGAAGAGCAGTTATTAAACCTGTTAAGAGTTACTTACTCATCACCTCCCATAATAGCAATGCCTCATATTTGTATAATTCTTCGTTTTCACACAGATTCTGGTTTAATTCCATAACAGCCCTGTGAAGCAGTAGATGAAATAAGCTTAGAGAGGTGAAACCATTTGCTCAAAGTTATGATTAACTGAGTTTCAACAGAGGTTGACTCTAAGTCCAAGACTCTATATTAGAAATACAAATCTCAGGACCACCACGTTTTGAAGGAGTTTCCCAACCAAACATTAGAATTTAGTAGTCAATTGTTTCCTATCAGTTGAGAGAATTCCAACTAAGGCGCGACATCCTGATAGTCAGCTATAGCCTTCTTCGGGCTTTGGATCGATGTGGAGGTATTATTCCAGTTATTCTCTTGTTACACTATTACCACTGCAGCATTCATTTTACAATCGTGAGGACGAAGGTTTAGAGAGATGAGGAACAAGAAAACCCAGGGCAGTCTTCTATGAATCACACTGTTCTTGTCTGATTTTCAACACAAAATATAAGTCCTTTTTCTCAATTGATACCAATTCTACTCAAGTAGCCCCTGAGTTTCAGGAGGGGTAAGGCCATTTCTCTTGCCTTTGGAAAACTAAAGGTCCTCCAAAGCCATCTAATGACGCTCAGTGTACTGACAGGTTCATGATTGAATCAAAAACATTATTGGAAATGAGGCCCCTTAGGAAGGACCTAGTCATTTTACCATGTTTCTTGCTCAACTGGCATTCATTAATAAGTCAGGTTTTGACTTATTTCAAAATCACATTTTGGACACAAGACAGCAGAGATCTGCCAATCCAGATGTGAGTTAGATAAAAGCTATTCCTGCAGGACTAATCTTAGGGCTTCCCCTAAGCCTAACAGCCACACACAGGTCAGGTCATCAGGACTGAAGCTCCCCCTTCTAGTGATCATCTTCCTACAGGGAGCACAAGTTATTTTCAAGGGGCCTAACCTTAGGGAAGAAGGAATGATACTATGTGAGTTACAACAGCTGAATAATGCTGTTCCCCAGATTTTTGTGGAAGTGATGAATTCCAGTTCTGCTAATATCTAGCTGGGTAGTCATGAACCAACTTTGTTTTCTAACTTGAAAAAGGGGTTTCACGTGTTCTTTTCTAAGTCTCTAGATATCACAACCCATGTTATATGTAAGTAACATAAGAGCAACAGCTGAGTATAGGCTGGAAATTCAGAGTGGGTCATTTTTTTTCTATTTTCATAATTTGTAATTTTATCATAGAATGTAATAAAACATTCCTAGGAAAAGTATCACTGATTAAGGGCAATTTATATCCCTCAGTTCACTGCTACTCCTAAACATCTGAGGGTTAAATTACACTGTGATGTCTCAGAATTAAAATAATATTTTCTTTAACACCAAGCCACTTAAATCCTTAGAAGATGTGCTCTTATTACATTGCACAGATGGCTACACAACATGGTCTCTCCATTTTTGTATTCTTAAAAAAAAAATTAATACAATCCCTTATTTGTGTGGTACTTTATAATTTACAAATTTTTACATACACCATATCCCCTTATAATCTTCACAGAAAGTGGATATTTTCCTCACTTAATGAGCATATTGACCCTTGTCCCAGGTGACATTACTGGTAATGGTGGTATCAGGAATAGATTTTGGGTCTTTTGAGCCCAGTGTTCTCTTTCTCATATACCAGCCACACTTCAGCATAGGAGATTTTGTTCCAAAGCATTTCTATTACTTTGTTCAGAAAAAACTTTTTTTAAAAATCTAGTACAAAAATTCACAAAAGATAAAATTACTTGCCATCAAAGCCTTACCGGTGGTATACCTGATTTCTGAAGTCACCAGAGGCAGGTCTCTGCATGCTCAGCACCACGTAGGTGTGTTCTACACCCTACACAATCACTGCCCCACAGCTTTCTGACCAAATCAAGTACATTAAAAGACAGGCATGACAATACATTACCAGAGACCTGAATAAATGACCTCACAAAGTGAAACAGACCTTTCTGAAAGCTTACCTGAGTGCAAGCTGTTCCATCCTCTGACTGGGAACTGGTAATGGAATATTAAGAAGCCAAAACTGAGATTCCCGCTATGAAACTAACAACACAAAATACTGTAATTTTAGAAAAGTTTGTAAAAGATGGCTGATTGGCTATGTTGAAACTATCAGTGGTTAGAAACTACATACTGAAAACTTAAAAACCTAAAATCCATTTGAACTTTAAGAAGTTGGGGAATTGCAAACATGGCAGGCAGAACGAATCCATACACCTAAAGTCCAACAAAAGATCCAGGAGCATTGGCCTATTGAGAAAAGCATTGCAATGCGATGACTATTCAAAGTCTTCCAGTTGGCATTCTGAGTTAGGATTGTAACGTCTTTTCAAAAAAATGTGTTTGTTATATGTGAAAAGGATTTTAAAAATACAACATATTAAGTATAAGCAAATTAGTACCTTTTGGGGCAGTAAGATTAAAGAGATTGGTTAATGTTCCTAATTGTAATCCCTGAATTCAAAAGACATACTGAACATAGGTGTTCTTTTATTCTTATCTTTGGGGCAACTTTCAAATTCTTTGATAGCACTAGAAGCCCCCAGAATCTGTAAACCAGGTCTTTAACTAAATAATTTCCCAGCACTTTAAATGAGTCAAAAAGAAGAGCCCCAGGTCTTTTTCCCAAACCTGTAAGGCCTTATTTGCCTATCAATCAGCAAGATGATAGCAGGAAAGCAAGAACTCCTTTCCTGTTTCTATGTAGATTGGAAAAAAAAAATCTGAGTGGGAATCTCATCACTAAATTATCAAATGAGGCAAAGCCAATGGCTTTTTACCCTAGACTTACGCCCAAGATTCAGACATGACACTAATGCCACCACCTTGGATGCTATGTCATGTTTCAAACAACTCAGTTCTCACAACCATCGGGCAGCTGGAGCTGTAATAGGAGATCCATCCTCTCCAATATATACCTAATTGTAGAGCTTTTCCTATTTAGAAAATATCACAGTACCAATGTTGAAATACCAAGATTGTGGAAAAGATTTAAAAAGGCATTGCCCAGTAGAATGGGACGATGAAAAATCACATGCTTCATATCAGATTTTCTTTCATTCATTCAAGCCCTTCCTTTCCACATGGTTCAAGAGGAAGAGGTTACAGTCTAACAGTTTATTCAGTACCAGTACAAAAGAGAATGAAATCAGCATTCTTAAAATATTGCAAGACTAGGATCACTCCTAATACTACTTTCCTTTAGTTCCTTCCCCCCTAAATTTTAAGTCATCCGTTCCTTCAAGATACAGTATGTCAGCATTACTGCAACAATATTTTATATCTAAAGATTTTCTAAACTTTGTAGGGAATTGAATCTATAAGCATGTAGACTCTACCAACGAATTTTTGTGGGGTTTTTTTTTGCCTTAATTATACCAAAAATTATTTCTGAGACTTAGTGTAAACTAATTAAACTGAGTATTCTTCCTCAACACAAACAAGAATAACCAATAATCTTTAATTTCTCGTTCAAAAGATAATAACCAAACAATAAACAAAATAAGAAATTAGCCTGAAAGCTATGGCTTGTTTCCCATTCAGCAAAGAAGTATAACTGGTAATGAATAAGGTACAATTTCCATAACTCGATATTTTTGAAAATTTTAAGGTTTTCATTTGTAAAAGAGTAAAGAGCTATGCTACACTTTTCTAAGCCAGCTTGACTTGTCAGAAGATTTTACATCAATATTGACAGTCTTAGTTCTTCCTTTTTGCCCTATCATATACTCAACCTTAAAGGGCAGTTACTCACATTAAATTTTTGTGTTCTTAAAAATGCAGACTAAGTTATATGGGCAAAGGTCCACATTGCATTTGGGGGCTGGGGTGGGGAGGGAGAGAAGTTATTCCTCAAAAACAAAAATTCTGGTGCTAAGTATTTTACTTACCAATTTTATTCTTTCACAATTGAACACATCAATTTTAGTCCAATGAGCATCTGATTTTTCACATCTCTTGATTTCCAACCTTAGTTATAATGATGTTTTCCCTTTTCCTAATCCTTTTTACAAACTGATGACAAAACGTAATAACCAGGGGGTACCTGGTGGCTCAGTTGTTTAAGTGTCTGACTTTGGCTCAGGTCATGATCCCGGGGTCCTGGGATAGAGCCCCTCGTCGGGCTCCCTGCTCAGTGGGAGTCTGCTTCTCTCTCTCCCTCTCCCTCTGTGTGTGCTCTCTCTCTCTCTCTCACATAAATACAATCTTAAAACAAAAAAAAACAAAGACAGTGTGACCGCTGAAATCAAACTTCTGACTCACAGACATTGCTACCATGAGCTAACTTGAGATGTTTGCCTACTAATATAAAAAACTTAGCTTTGATATATAATAGGCAATTATGGGGTGCTAATTTGTGAAAACTGAATATATAAAAATGGAGAATTGCCTGAAGTAATTACAATCAATAATTTTAGAGCTGGAAGGAAATTTAACAATCATCTAATCCAAACTTAATTCCTAGATGAAAAGAATGAGGCACAAACAGATGTAAAGACTTGGCTAAAATCACACTTCTCATGAGTGCCAGAGCTAGAACTAGAGTTGGGTCTAATATTCCTAGGTGATTATTTTTACATTACACAATACTCATATAGTTTAGAAATTTTATTATTTGGAAATTTATCTTCCAACAGATCTTTGTTAGAATTGTAAAACAACAAAAATGTTCAGATTCTGGTATCTATTCTTCCTTCCTAGTTCATGTTCTGTTGAATAGTTAAACTTTAGAAGGATAAGAGGTTAGGATCAAGGAAATGGACAATTTAAAGTGGATAAAATACAGATCTGATCATGCTTTCCTCTAATTCTGAAATAGGCTGATTTCAACATTCATGCTTAGATATTTGTCACTTACCTTTCAGACTTGCTTATACAAGGTTGTATGGTAACAGATCTCAAGATGTGGAGTTGATTCAATGACAAAGTTCATTTGAACACTTTTCCTTCATAGCTACTATTGCAACCATGAAATCAATTTCTCTCACAGGAGGTTTCAGTCTCAGAGAGCTCACACACATAATAATCTCAATCAATGAAAATAATAGGCAGCTTTCTGTTTATTCTTTAGATGAACTACATCTCAGATGGAACGTAAATACGGGAGAAAAGCAAAAGTTAACCTAGGAGACATTTTTTCACTGACAGGTTAAACATCAGTCCATAATTCATCAAGAGATCTACATTATAATGTATGGCATATTTAAGACACAAAACTTCATGAGACTTGAGGTGGCTGCTTACAACAAGAGCTTAAAGAAAGATATGGGAAAAAAGACACTTTATAAAAGGGATGGGAAAATTAAAATCTCAAGGCTAAATCAAAATGAAAATCTGAAAAGTTAAAGCATATTTGTTTTTATTTATAGACAGTTATCACATGGATTATAAAGAAGAAAAAGGATATTAGAGTGGAGCTTGGGTAGATGTATGCATGCTATGGCTAAGAATAAGCAATGTTCTCACATGTTATGGTTAGTGAGGACAGTGTCAGTATAACAGGGAATTGTCACTATTTAAAAATATGCAGAACTGATTTAATCTGTACTTTAGAAATAACTTATATAGTGTTATAAGTTGAAAAGAATTCAAAAGAATAATACCAAATATACACCTGTGTATAAGAATTCAGAAAAGGCTGCAATCTGTAAAGTCAATCAACTGTATTAAAAATGACACAAATCCAGAACAAGATGCATGTTATATAAAAAGGGACATTGTAAGATTTACTTGCTGCATTAAATCCATGGTAAATCCACAAAATTTCCTTTTAATTAACATTTAGACAGAAACATGCAAATAGTCTTAGGCTCTACTTAGAGACTTCCCCAAATCCTCTAAGGCTACAATATCCCCCTTTCAGGAGCTAAGCAGGTATTCGGGTAGCTGCTTCCTCCTCTGCATCAGCTCGGTTTGCATTAATTTCTGCAAGTGTTCGGCCGAACCGTGCCCATTCATCATTTCGGGGGACAGCAATCTGCTGTTAAAAGAAAGACAACGTTTTATGTACACTGAAATAAATGATTATCTTACCCAATATTTCAGTTTGTTTTCAAATAATTTTTCCATTAAAAAGTAATAATTGATGTAAATGGTCTTTCCATAATTACAGGGACTATAACAATGCTTTACAACACATTTCAAAACAAAAGATGATGTTTGGGAAGTGTGTTGTGACAGCCTCAGAAATGCTTTTGCTGTTATCACCATCAGTACAAGAGAGAATAACAATGATACTCTGTAAATATAATTCCTATGTACTATCTCACAGATTTTGCTGGTGGGGAGGAATTCCTTAAAATTTTTTACTTCTTGCACTGTTCAAATATGAAATAGTTTTTGAAGCATGCTTCAAAGAGCTGGTTTCTTAGGAGTATTTATTTTTGTTTGGAGCATAACTGTTTTTGATATCTTAATCCCTTCATCAGAAGGTATATTATCTCTTACCACTTCAGTGATCTACAAATAGCTAAAGGGGAAAAGAGGCTCATGATGCTTTTGCCTCCATGAAGCATCCAATGACCAAAAATTTTTGATAATTGTCATCATGATATTGGTGAAATCTCGACACTGCCATGGTAGGGCACAAACCACTCAGTATAGCAAATGAATGTGCCTACTTCTTAATCTACCATATTAGATTAGATTGGATAGTGATATCCGATAGCTACCAGACACAGATGACTATTCACATTTAAGTTACTTAAAATGAAATAAAATATAACTTTAGTTCCTTCGTTGTGCTAGCCACATTTTTTTTTTGAAAGATTTTATTTATTTATTTGACAAGAGAGACAGCGAGAGGGGAAACACAAGTAGGGGGAGTGGGAGAGGGAGAAGCAGGCTTCCCACGGAGCAGGGAGCCTGATGTGGGGCTCGATCCCAGGACCCTGAGATCATGACCTGAGCCGAAGGCAGACGCTTAATGACTGAGCCACCCAGGCGCCCCGCTAGCCACATTTTAAGTGTTTGATAGCCATATGTGGCTAGTGACTACTCGATTAGTGCAGATACAGAGCAATTCCATCTGCATGGACTGTTCAATTGGCTATTCTAAATGATTCAATCTACCTCCCTCCAGATCCAATTACTAGAGGCCATAGGGTGTCCAGAGGGGATGGGGAATCATAAGACATAACAAAAGAAACAGTGACTAAGGCTTCTTTTAGCTAGGGCTAAAAAGAAGGAAACCACTCCTGAACATTGTGTACAGCCAACCCAAGTACAAAAGATGACACAGAGATGCAACTTATCCTGCTGGATTCAATGATAATGGCTTTGCAACAAGGTTCACAAGTCAAGATTCACATTTCACACAGTCATCAAATAACTCTCAAAAATACTACTTTTGATTTCTACTACCTGGCCCAAACAAGTCTACAAATACAGAAAAATAAGAACTTAAATCTGTAAAACCCCGAAGTCCATAACACAAAGTCTATAACTCAACCATAACTCCAAATTTCTTCTTCTTGAAGAGTTTCTAATTTCTAGTAATTTATGCTTCAAGAAATAGGGTACTTCCAATGTATGATATTATCCTCAAAATCTGTTGCATGGGGACACAGAACATCCAGTTTAGAAAGAAAATTAATCTTAAGAGTTGCTTCTGTCGTGGAAAAAGTTTTATCTTTATAACCATATGGTTTATACCACTCATGAACCTCAAAAGACTAGTTTTAACCACAAAGATACCATAATTACAATGCGCTGAAAGCTAAAAAGATGTATCAAAATTATAGGCAGTGAGCCCCATACCTCTCCCACGTCATATATGACAATCTGTCCTTCAGAGTCACCCACAGCAATCTCTCTTCCAGAATGGGTCCATCTTACACGATTAAGAGCAGGATTCCCCTCCACAGAAATGCTGGCAGTTGGCACCTGAAGTCATTTAAAATATAGTGCAGTGTTAAAAGTTTGATTTCTATAAACATGTAAAACAGTAACTCTTCTTTCCTCCAATCAGGCTACATTTTTTAAAACAAAGATGAAAATAAAGAATTTTCCCAACTTGTTCAGTGATACATTATGAATGACATTACAGTCAGTCCTTGAAAATGGTTTGGGAAAATAACTTAAGTTCTTATATAAGAAATTCTCACATGACTGGATACATATGCCATTTTGAAAGATCTTCTCTTTAATAAAGGATTCTTTGTTGTTATTTTAACTTTTTTAAGAAATCAAGCTGTTTGAAAACAGATGGCCAAAACCCCATTTTAAAGAAACATTTCAAAAGCCCTCATAAACAGATTATGGTTCAATTTTAGAGGACAGAAATTACTTTTGTAGCTTGTGACTCTGTCAGCTGAAACCTGTGATTTGATCCACAGTTCCTAGAAACAGTTCATACTGAAGGTGCAGTATGGGTTTTTCCAAAGCTCTTGTTCCCTGTAGAACAGGGTAGGATGATAGCACCAAGACAATGGCACCACCTCCCCGGCATCTGACTGTACTTCTCTTATGCCGAAGAAAAAGAGGTTTATTTGCCACACACAGAGCAAACATCCAATGTTTGACTCAGACTGGAAGCACAATAAAATTTTTGAAACCTGATTAAAAATAATCCTTTTAATTGACACTAGTCATCCCCAGATGACTAATTTAACTCCTAGAATGCCAAAACTGTTACAGAGAAAAACTGTAATTTAGACATATTCTTTGAATTAAGGATTATAGAAAAGATCTAAATTTAAGTGTAACCACAAATCTCAAACACCAAAACCCAAACTAAAAAAATGCAATTGGTACCATTCTAGGTAACTATAAAAGTATAATTAAGCTCAACCATCTAGTCAGGGCTTAATACTTTTTCCTAGGAGTATCTGAATGTTCCTCTTCAAACTACTAAACCAGGAGTTAGCACACTTAACTACTCTTACATTTCTAATACATAACTTCCTTGCCCTGTATAACCAACTATTTTACTTCGAGGGATTTGGATGGCTGCCACCAGAAATATGAAGAAATGTGGGAAAGAGTGGGATGTAGGGTAAGGCACCAAGAGACTTTCCCCTCAGTAACTGTTTCTGACAGAACTGCTAAAACATTACTTCTTACCACCTCATATCAACACAGAATTCAAGGAACATTTTAAGCCTAAGTTGGTAAAAATGCACATACCTAAAAATAAGTAATAGCTATAGTTAAATTTCATTGCCAATAAGTGATTTTAGCATAGTAATTAGGAAATTTTGTGGTTTCTATATTCATTTCATAGTAACAATAATACTGTTTTCAATCCTTCATCAAACAAGTCATCAATGCATTTTTCTTTCATTTAAATAAGTCAGGCTAAAACTAATGTTTATGGATGATAATACAATTCTGTCAAGGCTAAGAGATAATTTAGAAATTCAGAATTAAGGTTACCATACTTCAACAGTCTGAAACTATCTGCTTTGCAGCCTGCGAGTGAAAACTATCCCAGCTGCCTTATGAATGAGACTTTGCCAGGACATTACAGACATGATAGTGCTTTTCAGAAGTAAAAGGAAATGCCCCAGTACTCTTGGCAACATTATTTCTCCCTTCAGCATGCATGCTGTTTATTATTAAGGGTACAAAGCTTATTTGGTTTCTTTTTGATGAAGCTACAATCACCGAGCCCTTTCACATTCCTTGGGATAAAAGGAATTTCACAAATTATTCAATAAATCTCCAATTTTCTATTTTTCAATGCAATTTTTGTTATTTTCCTGCTCACCTCTGTGTCATTATTGAGATTCCACAAATCCAGCCTCCCCATGCCATCCACACAAGCAAACAGGGCTGGGTGGGTGGGTGACCACATAACATCATAAACATAGTCTGAATTATCTTCAAATGAATACAAAGGCTTGTTATTCTGAAAGGGAAAAGTTGATTCTTAGCATAGTCAAAATACAACACACATTCAATAGGTATGAATAACATTTTATGATATTTAACTCAGCCTAGAAAAAGTTCCTCTTAATTTGTTTCACTACAGAATTACCTGGAGTTATAAACTAAGAATCAACTATTGGATTGCAGTTTCTTTTTAACTTGCAGACACCATACTGTTTTAAAAAAGGAAAAGAATGTGCTTCAAAAACATCTCTCCATGAGAAGATGCTGGGAGGATGACAGCAATGGCAGTTCACTTTTTGAATTCCTCTAACTCTACCCATAAACTCAAACAAAGCAATGAGGATAGCAAAACCAAAGATTCAAAGACAATATGTACAACAAAATCAGGTGACAAAGCTCCAAATGTAAGTGAGTAGAAACAAACTTCTGCCAATAACAAGACCTACATGGTACAAACATCTGCGCAGGAAGAAGTGTGGAAAGGCCTGGGGCTTCTGACAGCCAGAGAAGAGAACAGAAGAGCCTCATCGCTGACAGCAGATACTCACTGGACAGTGTCAGGGAACACACTGAGTCTGAGAACAGCAGCAGAAACTAGGAGAGAGTTCCATGCAATTCTATTTATAAATAAGTGCAAGCAGACTCCAATGTGATATAAGTAAGGTCTAATGGTGCAGTCTGAGTTTTATAAACTCTCAAAATTAACAAACCAAAGCTCCCTTTCAAGACAAAGTCTCACCGAAGAGAAACTGCTGGGAGTAGAATCAAAGTTGTAGCAGAGAGCACAGCAGGGACAAAGGGAAAGAGAAGGCTCCAACAAAACTGGTGGAGAAAAGCAGAAAAGACACGTCTCGGAAAGTACAAGTTGGAGAGAGATAAATATTAACTTTGCAAAAAACACAGAAGGGAGAGCTT
Organism: Zalophus californianus; assembly: GCF_009762305.2. Classification (NCBI taxonomy): domain Eukaryota; kingdom Metazoa; phylum Chordata; class Mammalia; order Carnivora; family Otariidae; genus Zalophus; species Zalophus californianus. The sequence goes on along the minus strand of NC_045597.1, from coordinate 135,160,125 downwards.
TAGCCTAGACTACAAAACTAGAAAAACTATCCTATGCCCATTCCCACCCTTCTAAAAGTAGAGAAAAACTCATTTCACTAGAAGACAATAAGCAACAAAAAAGGATCTTGGTCAAATCCCACACAAAGCTATTGTGGCAGATCTTCAATAATGGTGTCATGACAGTTAAATGGGAAAAGAATGGTAGACAAGATGGATTTGCACAAGCACAAGAATGAGGATGAACCCCTCCTTCCTCAAACCATAACACAAAAAGTACCTCAAAATGTACTGGAAGTCCTAGCCACAGCAATCAGACAACAAAGAGAAATAACAGGCATCCAAATCGGTAAGGAAGAAGTAAAACTTCCACTATTTGGCAGATGACATGATACTGTATATAGAAAACCTGAAAGACCACCAAAAAACTGCAAGAAGTGATAAACAAATTCAGTAAATTCACAGGATACAAAATCGATGTACAGAAATCTGTTGTATTTCTATACACCAATAATGAAGCAGCACAAAGAGAAATTAAGAAAGCAATCCCATTTACAATTGCACCCAAAATAGTAAGATACCTAGGAATAAACTTAACCAAAGAGGTGAAAGACCTGTACCCCCAAAACTATAAAACACTGATGAAAGAAACTGAAGATGACAAAGAAATGGAACACATTCCATGCTCATGAATTGGAAGAACAAATATTGTTAAAATGTCTATAATTTGAACCAAAGTAACCTACACACATTCAGTGCAATCCCTATCAAAATACTTTTCACAGAACTAGAACAAACAACTGTAAAATTTATATGGAACCACAAAAGACCCCAAATACCCAAAGATATTTTGAAAAAGAAAAGCAAAGCTGGAGGTATCACCATTCCAGACTCCAAGTTATATTACCAAAGCTGTAGTCACCAAAACAGTATGATACTGGCACAAAAATAGACACACAGATAAATGGAACAAAAACAGAAGACCCAAAATAAACCCACGATTATATGGCCAATTAGTCTGCAACATACCAAGAAAGAATATCCAATGGGAAAAAGTCTCTTCAACAAATGGCACTGGGAAAACTGGTCAGATATGTGCAAAAGAATGAAACTGGACCACTTTCTCACACCAGACACAAAAATAAATTAGAGTGGATTAAAGACCTAAATGTGAGACCTGAAACCATAAAAATCCTAGAAGAGAGCACAGGCAGTAACTTCTCTGACATCAGCTGTAGCAACTTTTTTTCTAGATATGTCTCCTGAGGCAAGGGAAACAAAAGCAAAAATAAACTATTGGGACTACATCAAAATAAAAATCTTCATAGTGAAGGAAACAATCAACAAAACTAAAAGGCAATCTATGGATGGGGTGCCTGGGTTGCTCAGTCGTTAAGCGTCTGCCTTCGGCTCAGGTCATGATCCCAGGGTCCTGGGATCAAGCCCCACATCGGGCTCCTTGCTCAGCAGGAAGCCTGCTTCTCCCTCTCCCACTCCCTCTGCTTGTGTTCCCTCTCTCGCTGTCTCTCTCTCTCTGTCAAAAAATAAATTAAATCTTAAAAAAAAAAAAAGGCAATCTATGGAATGGGAGAAGATATTTGCAAATGACATATGTGATAAATGGTTAGTATCCAAAATATATAAAGAACTTATACAACTCAACACCAAAAAGCAAATAATCCAATTTAAAAATGCAGAAAACATGAACAGACATTTCTCCAAAGAAGATGTCCATATGGCCAACAGACACATGAAAAGATGCTCATCATGACTTATCAACAGGGAAATAATCAAAACTACAACGAGGGCCACCTGGGTGGCTCAGTCGGTTAGGCGGTTGACTTCAGCTTGGGTCATGATCTCAGGATCCTGGATTGAGCCCCGCATTGGGCTCCTCACTCAGTGGGGAGTCTGCTTATGCACCCCTCCCTCTGCTTGTGCTCTCTCAAATCAATGAATAAAATCTTAAGGAAAAAAAACCAAAAACATTGAGATATCACCTCACACCTGTCAGAATGGCTAAAATCAACAATACAAGAAACAGGTGTTGGCGAGGACGTGAAGAAAAAGGAAACCTCTTGCACCGTTGGCAGGAATGCAAACTGGCACAGCCACTGTGGAAAACAGTATGAAGTTTCTTCAAAAAGTTAAAAACAGAGGTAACCCTATGACCCAGCAATGACACTACTGGTATTTTCCCAAAGAATACAAAAACACGAATTCAAAGAGATATGTGCACCATGTTTATAGCAGCATATTTACAATAGCTAAAATATGGAAGCAGTTCAAGTGTCCATAAATTAATGGATAGACACACACACACACACAAATATTATACAGCCATAAAAAAGAATGAAATCTTACCATTTGCAATGACATGGGTAGAGTGAGAGTGTAAAATACTAAGCAAAATCAGTGAGTCAGAAAAAGACAAATACCATATGATTTCACTCATATGTGGAATTTAAGAAACAAAGGGAAAAAAAAGAGACAAACCAAGGAACAGACTCTTAACTATAGAAAACAAACTAATGGTTACTATAGGAAAGGTACATGGGGGGGATGGGTTAAACAGGTGATGGGGATTAAGGAGTGCAATTGTGATGAGCACCAGGTCGTGTATGGAATTGCTGATTCACTATATCATACACCTGAAACTAATATAACACTGTATGCTAACTAACTGGGATTAAAATACAAACTTAAAAAAAGAAAAATAACTCAAAATGTATCACAAAACTAAATAAAGAGGTAAAACTATAACTCTTAGGAGGAAGCATAGGAGTAAGTTGTTGTGAGCTAGGATTTGCCAATGGTTTCTTAGATATGAAACCCAAAGCACAAGCAACAAAAGAAAAAGTCAATAAATTGGGCCATATCAAAATTAAATACTCTTGTGCTTCAAACAATACCTTCAAGAAAGTGAAAAGACAACATATACAATGGAAGAAAATATCTGGAAATCATATATTTGATAAGTGATTTATATCCAGAACACTTACAACTCATTTATTAAAAAAGGAAAATAAGCCAATCAAAAAATTGGGCAAAGAATTTGAACAAACATTTCTCTAAAGGAGATCTACAAACAGCAAATAATCATCTGACAAGATATTCAACATCATTATCCATCAGGGAAATGCAAATTGAAATCACAAGGAGAGATCATTTCACACACTAGGATGTCTATAATAAAAAGGACAGATAATAGCAAGTGTTGGTAAGGAGGTGAGAAATCAGAACCCTCATACATGCTGATGGAAATGTAAATTAGTGCAGCTGTGTTGAAAAACAGTTTGTTACTCAAATGCTAATTAGAGTTAACATATGACCCAACAATTCCACTCCTAGGTATATACCCAAGAGAAATGAAAACATATATACACAACAAAAATGTACATGAGTGTTCACAGCAGCATTATTCACAACAGCCCAAAAGGGGAAACCTAAACATTCATTAACTAATGAATGGATAAACAAAAAGTGGTATATACATATAATGGGGATAGTATTTGGCCATAAAAGGAATGAAATACTGATACATGCCACACATGGATGAACCTTGAAAATATGCAAAGTGAAAGAAGCCAGGCACATTTTGTGATGCCATGAAATGTCTATAACAGGAAGTTCCATAGAAACAGAAAGTAGGTCATTTCCAGGAGCTGGGTGGAGGGAAAGGAGGAGTGACTGCTAATGGATTTAAGGTTTCTTTCTGAAATTCGAAAATGTTCTAAAATTAGACAGTGATGATAGTGCATATCTCTGTGAATCTAAGAACTGTACACTTTAAAAGGGTGAATTTTATAGTGTATGAATTATATCTCAATAACAGTTATTTTTAAAAAAGACATAAAGTGAATTTCTTAAAAAGTGATAGAAATTAACAAAGATATACCTATAAAAGCAGCCCCTAAAGAAGAAAACCAAAGCAATACTATAGAATACAAAAAATAGTAACTCAAGAGAACTCTCCTAAAATAAAAGACAGCTTGAAACTACATATTTAAGAGTATCCTGTGCATCTAGGACAATCAACCCTTTAAAGAAAAAGAAAAAGGGACGCCTGGGTGGCTCAGTTGGTTGAGCGTCTGCCTTCGGCTCAGGTCAGGATCCCAGCGTCCTGGGATCGAGTCCCACATTGGGCTCCTTGCTCAGCAGGGAGCCTGTTTCTCCCTCTGCCTGCTGCTCCCCCTGCTTGTGCTCTCTCTCTCTGACAAATAAATAAAATCTTAAAAAAAAAAAAAAAGAAAGAAAAAGAAAAAAAATTTGATCACCCAGGTTTTGTAAGACCAGGTCACAATTAAGGAAAAAAAAATCAGATTGTCATCAGACTTTCTGACAACAATGCTTTTTGCCAGAAGACGACAGAGTAATATATTTAAGGTAATAAAAAAAACAGTGTAAGTCATGGATTTTATATACAGCCAAACTGACCTCTGTAACCCAATAGGCTCCTGTGAATATGAGAATAATGCATCCACAAGCATGCTACTGCAAAATGAGCTTCAGATGACCAAAAAAAACTGAGGAGACAACAACATAAGGATAGGGAGATACCAAGTGATTCATGAGGGTAAACTCTTCTTTACAGAACTATAAACAATCTACAACTATACACAGCAGTATGAACAATACAGTAAGAATGCAAAATCTAGACTGTAAGAAACTCTTAACAGGACAACCAACCTGGTTTCTTCCTCAACAACAACAAAGCAAGAAGAGAGGGAAGGAAGCCCTATCTTAAGAGAGGAATTCAAAAGATGTGTCAATTGCAAATATATAGACCTCATTTGGATCTTGGTTCAAACAAATAAATAGTAAAAAAAAAAAAAAATTAAATTGAACACTGATTGGCTATTTAATGAAACTAAGAAATCACTGTTTATTTTGGGGGGTGTAATATAGAGTATCATAGCTATTTTTTAGAGATACATACTGAATATTTGTAGATGACATATCTGGGTTTGCTTTAAAATCCAGGGGTAGAGGAGCACCTGGGTGGCTCAGTCGTTAAGTGTCTGCCTTCGGCTCAGGTCATGATCCCAGGGTCTTGGAATCAAGCCCCACATCAGGTTCCCTACTCGGCGGGGAGCCTGCTTCTCCCTCTCCCACTCCCCCCACTTGTGTTCCCTCTCTCGCTGTGTCTCTGTCAAAAAAAAAAAAAAATCTTTAAAAAATAAAATAAAATCTAGGGGTAGGGAGGAAATGTACATGAACTGTCTCAAACAAGATGGGTCATGTGTTGATAACCATGGAAGCTAGGTTGGGTACCATGGCTTCATTATACTCTTCTCTTTGATTTTGTATCTACTTGGAATTTTTCATAAAAAAGACTTTAAAAATATTTAAAATTTTCATTCAGATATTATAGTAAATGTCAAGAGCATGACTTAATAGCCAAAAATGTTTGCTTGTAATTAAGAAATTTTTCACAAAACTTAAAAGTAAGCTAGAAACTGAAACTAAGAGGTTTTTTTCCCCTCTCAAGATCACTACTTTCTATAACGCTCTTTGGCAACAATGCCAAGTGAAGTCTCACTCTGAAGTAGTGGTTTTCAACATAGGATGGGCATCGCATTCATCTGTAGAGCTTTTTAAATTCCAGATGCAGCCACCCCCATCAGACAATTCATCAGTGTTTCTGGTGTTGCTGCACTAGGGATTCCGATGCACACCATGATTAAGAGCCACCATGCTAAGTTATATTATTCCTGAGGTAATAGTGTACTTCCTCAAGAACATCCCATTTTTAGACAATTTTATGGTCTCCAATCAAGGACTTAAAACAGTTGTTCAAAATCAAAATCATGTTCACATGCTCAACTCTATAAGCATATATACTGGCCTACATAATTTTCTAAAGAAGGGGTTATCAATAGAAAAATGGGTAAAAGATTTGAACAGGAATGTCACAAAATGGTCAAAAAACACATGAAAGGTGTTTAACCTCATTAGTCTCAAGGTAATGCAAAATAAAACCACAATGCAATGCAACTACACCTATCAGAATTATTAAAATAAAAAAAGGTAGAAAATATCAAGTGTTGAGAAGGCTGCAGAACAAGGGGAGATTTCATATGCTACCAGTGGATTACAAACTGTAAAACAATTTTGGAAAATTGTTTGGCAACATCTACTAAAGCAGAATGTAGACATATCTTATGGCCAAGTATTTCACTCCTAGATATATGCCCAATAGAAATGAGTGCTTATGTCCATCAAAAATACATCTACAAGTGATTCATGAGGGTAAACTTTTTTTTTTTTTAAAGATTTTATTTATTTATTTGACAGGGAGACAGACACAGCGAGAGAAGGAACACAAGCAGGGGGAGTGGGAGAGGGAGAAGCAGACTTCCTGCTGAGCAGGGAGCCCAATGTGGGGCTTGATTCCAGGACCCTGGGATCATGACCTGAGCTGAAGGCAGACACTTAACGACTGAGCCACCCAGGCGCCCCAGAGGGTAAACTTTACTTTATAGAAGTATAAACAATGCTAGTAGCAGCACTATTCATAACAGCCCCAAACTGGAATCAACCCAAATACTATAGCAGTGGAATGGATAAATTGTGATATACTTACATAATGGAATAGTATACAACTGAGAGAACAATCTACAGCTCTACTCAACAATATGAATCTCACAAACATAATGTTAATAAGCAAAAGCAGCCAGCCACCAATAAGTAAATATTATATGATTCCATTTTTATACAATATGAAGCAAGTTGTATGCAAATTAGATTAAACTTATTTATGTCTTTTTTAAAAAAGATTTTATTTTGGGTGGGGGGAGAGAACACAAGCAGGTGGAACAGCAGAGGGAGGGAGAAGCAGGCTCTCCACTGAGCAGAGAGCCCGACTCGGGGCTAGATCCCAGGACCCTGGGATCATGACCTGAGAGATGCTTAACCAACTGAGCCACCCAGGCGCCCCAACAGAATCTCTTTAAAAAGAAATAATTCCAAGGTCAAAAATATCTTCCTATATAACCTGACTGAAGATATGAACTTTTTGAGAAGGAATGTTTCTATTAAAAGCAATGGAAATACAAAGAAGCAGAGTCTTAAAAGAAAAATGAAGACAGTACTCAGTTCAAGCATTGTCCAGGAGAGTCTCAGCCAATGGATTCTAAGAATTACCACCCATGGCAAGGCTATCTCCATGTGAAAAATGAATGAATCACACCATCTTTGCTTGATGCCATTAAACATTCAAATTAGAAAACTTCTTTTGTTCCAATTCCTTGCTCACCAAGGAATCTTCTGATTATAATTTGGCTTCCCACGTGGGTTGTCTACAGGGAAACAATGAGCTGGTCAGGCCAGCATGAGTATCTGGGTCTTCTGGCAGTTGTTTCTCATTGTTAAATTAATAAATTGACCCTCTCCATATCAGTGTTTTAGAAGCCTTTTAGTTCCAGTCAGCACTCCCTAGCTAATCACTCTAGAAGACTGACAAGACTAAGTTTCTGAATACTGGCCAGCAGCAGGTTACTATAGTAAATGCTAACATGGAGGACCGGGTCCCAGCCTTCCCCAAGAAACACTCCAAATTTGAAGCATTTTTTCATTTGAACTTGTCTAATATGTGCACAGTTCCTATTCCAAGCATTAGGAAAATCTCTTTAACCCTGTTTTAAATGCTGGTGTTCTCTGAGAATTAAATAATGAAGCTATTAAAATATAAAAGAGGATTTAAGACATCAGGGATTGTGAATTTCTTTTTATTAACATATAATGTATTATTTGTTTCAGGGGTACAGGTCTGTGATTCATCAGTTTGACACAATTCACAGCGCTCACCATAGCACATACCCTCCCCAATGTCCATCACCCAGCCACCCCATCCCTCCCGCCCCCCTCCACTCCAGCAATCCTCAGTTTTCTGAGATTAAGAGTCTGTTATGGTTTGTTTCCCTCTCTGGTTTTGTCTTGTTTCATTTTTTCCTCTCTTCCCCTATGATCCTCTGCCTTCTCAAATTTCACATACCAGTGAGATCATATGATAAATTGTCTTTCTCTGATTGACTTATTTCACTTAGTTTAATACTCTCTAGTTCCATTCACGTCATTGCAAATGGCAAGATTTCATATTTTTTGATGGCTGCATAATATTCCATTGTGTATATGTACACACACATCTTCTTTATCCATTCATCTATCGATGGACATCTAGGCTCTTTCCATAGTTTGGCTATTGTGGACAATGCTGCTATAAACACTGGGGTGCACATGCCCCTTCAATCACTACATTTTGTATCTTTGGGGTAAATACCCAGTAATGCAATTGCTGGGTCGTAAGGTAGCTCTATTTTCAACTTTTTGAGGCACTCCCATACTGTTTTCCAGAGTGGCTGCACCAGCTTGCATTCCCACCAACAGTGTAGGAGAGTTCCCCTTTCTGAAAAAGGAGAAATCTTGTTTTGCTATTAGGGCAGAGCCAGATCTTAAAAGATACAAAGATACAACAATTTTTAGTAACTCGTTCCTTCTAGTTTATGGGGGCTCAATTCCCTGAGTCAGAAAACCTTTAAAAAAGTAGAGGCCAAAAAGAAAAACATTTAAAGCCTGTTAAATTCACGAATGTGAAGATACTGATTTAAAAAGCTTAAAATGGAATTGGAACAATGTTGCTAAAGAGATTGCCTACTGGGGCGCCTGCATGGCTCAGTCAGTTAAAAGACTGACTCTTGGTTTCAGCTCGGGTCATGATCTCAGGGTGAGATCAAGCCCTGTGTTGGGCTCTAGGCTTAGCAGGAGTCTGCTGGAGATTCTCTCTTCCTACTCTACTTCTGCCCCGCCCCCCCCAACGCCGCAGCGCTCCCTCAAATAAACTTTAGAAAATAAATTTAAAAAAACCCACAAAAACAAACAAAAAAAAATCACCTGCCTATTATTCATAACCATTGTGTTGGAGAGCACAGAGACTCTATCAAGATTTTTGGCAGGGTAGAAATAAATACCAGCAACACAAGTACCATGAAGTATAAATCCAAGATCAAAACAGTAACACTGGGAGCCATGATATAACCAAAAAAAAAAATATTTACTCAGCAGATTGTTGCTGTTCTAGCCTTCATAGAGAATTACTTGTGTGCAGAAAAGTTAGAATAAAAGACAATCTTCCGATAAAGTTTTAGAGGGCCCTTAAACATGTATAAAAACACTCTGTTCTATGTTGGCTCATCCTTTGGCCACTAACACTGGAGAGGTATGTACATGTGTATGTGTGTGTGGAGGGAGGAGACACATGTATCACAGTTGAATGAATAAATGAAGCGCACAGAGGGAAGCAATGCCTAGCTCAATTAGCAAAGAAAGAGATATGCCTGCCTGTCATTCTTATTCAGAAGGCAGTTCTGTGTTGAAATACAGCAAAATACCAGAACAAAAAATACCAACCACCAATCAACCAGCTGTGTGAGTACCACAAAAGCAAGCATCAATCAGTCTGCTATCACAGACATAAGTTCTGTTCTTGTGTAGGCAATGAAGAGGAATTCTTCACTTTCCAATCCTGCTGGTAATATATACAAGGATGGAAGCCTCAAATTTAAAGATAAAGACTGGCAACTAAAGCCCTGAGATATTAAAATAAATCTACAAATTTATAAAAGATTCTTTTCAATTACTGAAAAAGGAAGCTGGCCAAAAACCTAACAAAGTTGGCTTCCGTGTCTATATAAAGGACTACCAAGGTGAAAGCACATCAAGAATTATAGCTACTTGTATGGTTACCTGCAGCCTATGCAGAAATAGTTGGCTTCACCTCTCCTATTCTACACCTTGCTTTGGTTTTACTAGCTAGATTATACGTTTCTTTGCTTGTGGTTGTAAGAATCTTCTTCTTCTACACTTTTCCACTGAAAACTCTCATAAAAAAAACAAAAATTCAAGAACAATCCAAGAAAGAAAACAGATGATTGATTAAATGCATTCAAGGCTCTGTCTGATCCCCATGGAAGAGGAAGCGAACATTGCTAAGTGCCTATTACATGTTAGACACTGTGTTAAGCACTTTTCTATATATTTCCCTCATTAGCCTTAAGTGCTATTTTTATGCTCACTAATGCCAAACATGAAAACGCTCAAATTTAAAAGGCAAGCTTTTAGAGGCAAAGTTTTGTAACTCACTTCATATTACATTGAAAGAAAGCATCATGAAAGAACAAGAGTGAACAGTAAGTCCATCCTAGATTTCTGAGGCCAACTTTTGATATATAAATATGAGTTCACTGTAACAGTAAAAGAACATCTCTTAAGACCACTAGGTTTCCTCAAAGAAGCTGAAGAACCAAATAGGGTTTCTAAACTCTGTCTCATGATAATGTATTCAAAAAGTCAACATTTAGAATAAGGCAAATAGAAACATGAAAAAATATAGCTTAAAATTTAACTTCATTTAAATAGAATCTGATATTCTGATTATGCAGCTTTGCCAACTACAATGTAATACTGCAGAAAAGCCAGATAGAAAAGTCAAGCCTTCTTAAATTTAATACTTTTTTTTTAAGATTTTATTTATTTATTCATGAGAGACAGAGAGAGAGAGAGAGGCAGAGGGAGAAGCAGGCTCCCAAGGAGCAGGGAGCCCAATGCAGGACTCGACCCCAGGACCCCGGGATCATGACCCGAAGGGCTTCTTAAATTTAATATGGGGTCAAATGAAACTACAAGGCCTATCACAAGAAGTAACATTCCCTACTTGGATTTGCCTTGAGACTTTCACTGGAGCAGGTCAATGTCACATTTATCTGGAATTGCTAGAGGATCAGGAATCACTTTATAACATAGTAGGTTTTTCAAATAACTGAAGCTAATTAAAAGCAAAACAAACTAATTTTTTTATTATGGAAAACAAAAATATATATTCATCCCTGCCTTTAACAATATTTCCTTAATGACTTAAGTTTGTTATTATAGCCTTATTGTATAGGACTTATTATACATCCATTATCTGTCTTTTCTCCATTTTCCAGCAGCTCCGTGAGCCACTGCAGCCTCTAAAAGCTCTTCCAAGAGCAAATGTATGGCTTTTGTGCTGGGCTATACACAGCTATGTAAGATGCTATGAGAGATAATCAGGTGCTTTTTCCCCAACTCAATTCAGAGTAAACAGTTCTGTGCTTGAAGAGCCTAAAATGGGAAGACTGGTCTTTGGTTACGTGGGGTTAACATATTTGTCAGCACACTTTTATGAAAACTACAACATCCAGTGGCTCACTCGCGTTCAGTGTAACTTCTTAGCAGGTTTAATCTATCAGTGGATCATTCTAAGCTATTAGAAAGCTTTTCGTCTTTCCTGTGTAGTATTAGAGCACCACCTTGTGTCAGAAACCCAAGGAAATGAGCAGCCATCTGGTGTTTTTAGATACCTTAGTTGTCCAAAGTTTTACTGTCCAGTCAAATGATGAAGTGACAAAAAGATGTGAGAAGTCCACTGCTCCAACAGCTGCATGACAATGGATACCAGTAATTGGTCCTTGATGTCCCTCAAACATCTCACTGATTCCAGCTTTGCTATTTCATAAAAGTGAAAATATTAGGAAAATCTCTTGGAAGTAGACTGCTTATAAATACATCTTATTAAGGATTATATATCAGATTTTTACATAATTTCAACCAACCTAACTCTGCTCATAACACATCAGAGTAACTTATGTTGAGTGTTACTCAATCCAGATTTGATAACACTACTAAAACAGTAAGTACAGTTTGAACTATAAAAATGCTTGTTGACAATACAACTCACAAGTCCAATTATCTGAGGTGATGGAATAGAGACAAAGGGAGGCTATAGGTAAGAGAGAAAATCTGGGCTACTATTTTTATATCAAAAGCTTTGAAGTGAAGGTGATCTGTATTTGAGATGAAATCTGGACACTCCATTTTTCTTTTTTAAGGAAGCAATTGATAAGGTACAGCTAGACAATTTCAAAACAGATTGAACAGCAGGAGAAATACTAGTCAATTTAAAATGTGTATGTGACATTACTACACAATTATCAGGAAGATGAACTAAAGCTCAAAGTCCAAATAAATCAAAATGGAAAAACAGCTGAAAATCTTATTTACAACTTTAAGGGTCAGTATGTGGCATGTGCATATTATATTTGCAACTACTGAAAGCTACTTCCTACCATTAACTTCTGTGAGTACATGCATACATACAAAACCATAACACACCACAACCCATAAGATCCAAAACACATCATGATCCAAAATAACCTTTTATTTTAAAAAGTATTTAAGTTTTAATTTTATATACCTGAACTCAAATACAATTTGTCAAAAATAATGAGTGGCTCTATGACAAATTTCTACTTAAACAAGGGGCAATTTGTTTTTTAATGAGACTATTAAAGGAAGAAATTTAAATAATTTCAAATTCCAGTTTAGATTTACCTGCCATGGCGGCATGCTGTGTACACCGAACCTTCTTCACTCCCAACAACAAAGTTGTTGACATCTCCAATAGGGAAGGACATAGATGTCACAGCTACTGCCTTTGACTGTTTATGAACCAATTCCATGCTATCCTATGTAGAAAAAATTGAGGAAATTATTTTCTAAGTTTGCAACTTTTAATTTTCTAAGAAACATTTCTAGTTTTAATTGGTTTATAAACAATTCTTTTATTATAATACTTACACAAATTTACTTTGATCGAAATGAAATAGGTTTGAAAATAAAGTATATCATGACAAACTATATCTAACAGGTCAGATTTATAAGCTGTTATCATAATACTATTATAAAACATTTATGAAAAAACATAAGCTGGGATTTACATGGACTTAAAGAATAATATTTGTCTCAAAATTTCAGTTTTCCAAGTTTAACCTACCTGTGGATGGGAAAGCATGTCCAGACTCCATGAACAAATTTTTCCATCAGTAGATATGCTAATCAGATTGTGAGCATTTTGTGTTCCAACAACATTTACACAATATACAGGATGCTAAAGAGATGTTAAAAGACATTTTCTGAGATTATTTTGCCAAAAAGATGGAACCATTTTTACACTAAAATCACAGGTATTCTGTTTCACATCAAAACAGTCTCCTATCTTGATGGTATTTTTAATGTGACATTTGATGCTATTCTGTTAATTAATAAAAGCTTGTCTCAGAAGATATATGAGTTTTTAATAAAACAGATTTCTAAAAATACAAAAAAAAAAAGGCCTTCATTTTCGGTGGCCAACTGATGAAGAATTCATACATCAAAGGAAACACATTCTGAGACTTCTCTGATGGACACTACTAAGCATTTAATGGTGAAGCAGCACAGAAATCTAATGGAAATAACCTCTTTACTACTTACTGTGTGTGCAGCAGCTGACAGCGGAGTTCTCTGCACTGGAGTTCTTTTATTGCTACGGTTATCCCACAGCACAATTTGGCCTGAATATGTACCACCAACAACCAGATTTGGATGAAATTTTGCAAACGTAGCAGACATCACAGCTGACTGTAAATAAGTAAGATTTCTATACTTAAGGTTCAAATGGAAGAAGCCTGATAAGTTATAAAAATAAATCTACACACAAACATTTTCCCTTTTATTGTAAGGTATTAGAGATTATAAAAAGACGTAAATTCATTTAAAAATTTCATTTTATTTCAGAATATAAAAATATACCTTTAGAATAGTTTCTGCTTAAGTCAAATGTAATGATTGTTTATATAAATGTATTCAATTTATAAAGAAAGCAAAAAAATTATTGTTTGATTACAGTATTAAATCAAAAGACAACTGGCTCTAACAGTAATCTGACAACAGGGTATAAGCTAGTTTTGATTCAGTTAAGCATTTTTTTCAGAATTATGATTATTAAAAGATTATATAACTTATGCAACTAGAAAGGCTTGCAAATTCTAACCTTCCACTAAACTCACTTTAAAAATCTGCATCTGTTTCCTACTTCAAACATATGTTTCTATTTAAAACTATCTAGTTCCAACTCCTCAGGCCATGTATAAGTAATTCAGTGGGCCGACCGTCTAATTGTTTTTTCAGCAAATAAGTTCATGAGAAACTCCCTGTAGAAAAGACATTATATAAAAGATTTCTTTTATATAATCAATCACAATAACAGAAAATCACAACTGCAAAGGACTTCAGGTGTGATTAAACATAAGAGATGTCAGAAAAGCTACAAAAGGCAGATCATGTTGAACTGAAAAGTCTTCAGTTTTCTGTTAACATCTGTTTGCAAATATGAGGTGGTTTAGTAAATGCCAATCCAATGAAATCATTATGTTGACAAGAAAAGAAAAAAGGCACTTGTCTAAATTCACTAATGAATTCTTAAACTTAGGGAAGACTGTAAGATACCTTTACTATCTTACCTGGCAGTGAAACACATATTCTGGGGTAGTTTTTTTGTATTTCATATTCCATACAAGGGCTACACCATCAGGTTCATGAGGAGCATCTTCATTGTTATTATAAGAAGCCACGAGTAGCTCTGGATACTGCTCACAAGAATCAAGTGGAGAAAAAATTGCTACACATAAGAAATGTTTCACACTCTTAGTGACTCAACTATTTTTATCAAATTATTTTGAAAATACAAATATTTAACATTTCCGCAAGAAAGGTGTCACAAGAGTTATGATTACTGAGGTGTTAGTAAAACTCTAAATTAGTATAATTATTTAAAGTGTTTTAACATTAAAACATTTTATTAAAACACGCTGCAATTTTAACCAAAGAATATGGTGAGCAACTGAAATTAGCAAACCTGGGTTGTGGCATAAATTCAATTTTGAGTTTTAAATTAAATGATGTTTCCAATCCTTTCTTCCAAAGAATTTAAGATAAAATGAATACAATAACAGAACCATCATCCATTATTACTCTAAATGACATACACTGATTTAATTACACAAAATTTCCATAATTAAAAGTGCTTGTTAATTTTAATTTAAAAACGAGTAACCAATTTTGTTACAATTTACCTGAGATGACCAATCCAAACAACTAACAACACGATGCTTTGACCAACGTTCATCAAAAAATTGTCGATTTAATGACAGTTTAGCACCTGCTTGAATCTCTCTACAGAAAAAAACCAAATCCAAAAAAAGATGTTACAACTTCTCACTCTTGATCTGAAAGTAATTTAAGTAATCTTAAAGTAACATTGCTAAAGCCATAATTTTAGCAATTAAACATTACCCTTCTTTGTCTTCCAAATCTCTTCCACTGTAGTCAAAGAAGATGTTAATCTGCTCAGAAAGCGCTCTTTCTACAATTCTTGTAGAATGGTCAAAGAAACTTAAAAATTCCTCTGAGTGTAAGATTTGTTGCTTTTCTTCTTCAGTCAGCTCATGAGGGGGAGCTGGAAAACAAATATTTTCCTGAAGTCAGTCTAATTTACGTCCGTCAAATCCTGTCAATTCACTAACAGTTTGGATCAATGAATGCCACATACTTTTTTCCAACCAGATTCACCTCTTTCATTTAGAGCATTGTAGTCTACTTTAACACGTAAATAACAAAAAAAAAAAAATTTAATAAGAATCAACAAAATTTTTTAAAGTTAATTCTTTAGGATACCTTTACTATCATTTTCTTCATCCTTCTTTAAAGTTTTCTCTTCTTCAGGTTCAATAGGTGGTTTAGGAGTCACCACATCATCTTCTTCCTCTTCGTCTGAAAAAAAAAAAAACACAAAAACACAAAAATTATTTTTATGAAAATAACTGAACTTTTGAGCAACAGTTCAGAAGGTATACAACTAACTTTACATAAATGCAAAAGTAAACCACTGATAAGACAGAACAAGCATCAACACAATTTTAAAGAAATAAATAAGTGGAACTTCTTGGTGTTTATACATACCTATGTGGTATCCCTAATAGTCATTCCAAATTTTGTAGCTACGTAAACTGAATTAAGATATATAAGCAACTAGGACAAATTCCTCATGGAAATCTCTAAAAGCTTGCAAGCATTTATCATTCTAGACAGAACAACATGCAACTCCTGCATAGTTTTATGTAGCATGCTGACACATTAATGCTGTAGAATGAAGAAAATCAAATGTCTAAAATAGCCTACAGAGCTGGCTGCTTACTTGTGATCTGAAACCATCAGCGTCTAATGGGTCTTCATATGGCATAAAGACGGCTTAC
Organism: Zalophus californianus; assembly: GCF_009762305.2. Classification (NCBI taxonomy): domain Eukaryota; kingdom Metazoa; phylum Chordata; class Mammalia; order Carnivora; family Otariidae; genus Zalophus; species Zalophus californianus. The sequence goes on along the minus strand of NC_045597.1, from coordinate 135,143,995 downwards.
ATTAACTCTCAGGTTGCTATTTGAGAGGCAGATTTTAAAGATAATAGCTATGAGACCACATTTTCTATTCTGTCATTTTAAATGCAAGTCTCATTATCTACCATTGCATGATGTGCAATAAGCACTTAAAATAATGTTTTCTTAACTTGGAACAAAAATATATATTGAGATAATATACAATGTTTATAAGAAGACTATTACTAAATCTCCTCTCCAAACCAAGAACTAACTTAAAATCACTTACTTTAAAATGTTATAGAGCATACAACTCTGCATACCTTCTCTTTTACTATATACTGAGACAGATTTTATGAAGAAAATGCTTATTTTTATTGCCTAAACAGATGTGTCATTTGTCTATAAGGGAATGGCAGCAGGCGTCTGCAGCAGAGTGCATCTTAAGTAATGAGACCCTATTCAATAAGGGGACTTGTTTTTTATAGTCATTTCCCCAACCCATGTTCAAAATTATCTAAAGCACACATACATGCTCCATACACAAAAGAATGGTCAAGGATGGGAACCAGCTGCCAAGTCATGGTCCCAGCAGCCAGGCCAGCTGACTAGATAGCAACAACCAGATGGCACTGCTGGGATTGTGTCTTTCTGCTACAAGGTGGCAAAGGGATGGCACAACATTCTTCCGCCTGGCTGCTTCCAATCCGGTCTCTCCCCAATGGTGAGACTGTGCAATTACCCACACTCCAGGAGGCCTACAGATAAGCCTTTACCCTGCAAACAAAATGCAGCTTGTAGGCCACACCAGCTGCCAAACCACACACGTAGTGTTAGGTTTGGAGAGCTATGAAAATCTTTCAGTCTATAGTATAAGCAATAAAAATATAGCTGTACCTGTAGGAAAGAAAGCTTTAAATGACACTGTATAATGCACACAATGATACAACCTCCAACTTAATCAAAATGATAATGACGTATGCCAATCCTACATTACATGAAATTGAGCGATTTTTACGTTCTGACAAGTTTACAGAACTAGGATAAATGGCACGAATGATTTCAATATATGCTCATACTTTTGAACCAAATGGTGAAGGTTAAAATTTTTCCTTTCAAGGGCCTCAATCAGCCACAAAGGAAAACAGTAATCACTGTCTTTTCAGCCAGCCCAACCGCATTTGTCAGCCCTTTCTCCGTCAATGCAGCCAGAGCAATCAACCTGCCAAACATTCAGAATGGAAAAACAATCTGAAAATACAGGGTATAATGCACCTGCCAGTGAAAATGGCCATTTCAAGAAAAGCTAGTGATCTCAGTGACCCTGCTGAGGAGGCGGTGGTGCAAAGGGGAAAGAACACGTAAAAGAATTCTTAGTGATCGCCACTCTCTTGCACATTGACACTTCCTTACAAAGCATGCCAATTACAGCTTTTGTGCTACTTAAAAAAATGAAAGCTTTTTTTGGGCAAAATAATCACACAGAGAAACAGAAAGACAGTACTCCTTTTTAGATGAATTCTCATATACAACAGATTATTAATCTGAAAACAGTATAACTGGTGACAATTCTATACTGTATCGCTCCAACTTGAAATTCTACCATAAAATCACCTGTAGATGTAATGTAATAAAACAGTTTAATTACATTTAACTCAGAGGTTGACTTCTTTTAGAATAATGATATATTTACACTTCAATTAAAAATTAAGTCTGAGAATATATATATATTTTTTCATTTTCTGGCTATCAGTTATCCTAATCAATTTTGTTTACTTGCAGGGTTTACGGTATGTAAATCCTAAAATCAAAGAGGGGGATTTTGAGACACCCTGGACAGGTCTTCTTGAGCACTGTGAATTATAAATTACAGCCTCCTAGCCACATTGTATTTTCCTCCCTCAACTTTGTTGCATTATACAGCTTCTAAGTACTATTTCCAATGACAGGTGTCAAATTCCTGTCATAATGCATATGGTCAGTATTTTAGTGCCAAGTGACCTCATAATCTACATATTTAACAGAAAAGATCTTGTTTATAGACCATCTTCTCCTTCTAAAATTTAAAATGTAGATGAAGTATGTTAGACAGTGATCTATATCTGCCTCTTATATGGCATTTGCTATGCCTATTTGCCCATATAGATCAGTTTAGTTGTAGAGGTGAATGATGGATTACCAACTATTTAGATACATGTTTTCAGGATTTTGTTTTAGAGTTAATGTACCTACCTCCCTTTCTACATGGATGAAAAACTGATCTAAAAACTATGACAGGTCAAAAGATTAAGCCAAATAAAATTTCAAGGAACAAAAATGATCTGCTCTTCTTAAAAACTACAAAACATCGAATTTTTATTATAAAGCTGGTCTTAAACAATTATCTATATATATATGTATCAAATATTTGGCAAAAATGCCCAGCAGTAATACCAGATTAGAGAATGTTCCTCTGAATAAATACACTCTTTTTAAAAACTAATACGATAGCTACTAAAGGACTACTGACACGATCAAAAATATATCGTAATTCTGAAGATTTTCTAAGCCAGTCCTTATTACATGATAAACTATAATGTATTTAAAACAGAAAAAGAATGCAACAGAGCAGGAAGACTGAAAAATGGGACTGCCATGTCACATCAATTTATTGATGAATATTCATTGCAATATGCTAAGTGGTTAACTCCATGCTTTCTCCGACAGGGAATCTAAGGTTATAAGCTGAGCAGTAAAGAATGCATAAAAGTAGCAGTTACTTTTAAAATGACAAATCTCTTGTCAATGAATGCTAAGACTAGGTTTAATGAACCATTGAATTTTTACTTTGAGTTAACATCAAAATTGTGATGTATTTTGGTGAGATGGAAAGAAAAGCTGCTCTGTAAATTAAGCTGCACCTAGAAATAACACCAAAGAGTGAAATTCCAGTTGTCGGAATAATCTGTTACAATGGAGTAGGTTAATCAAAGTTAAATCATCTGTAAAATGGGTGGCTTTTGTTAAGCTGAAGGAAGGAGTCTTCAGAGCAGGTTTTCTTATCTGTATGTCACATTACACTTAAGAGACATCTAAGCCAAGAATAAGCCACAGAGTACACTTTGAACTATTTTAAAATGTTACAACACATTTAACAGGTAATATGCAACATCCTAGGAAATCCTCACTAAACACTGATACTTTTAAGTCTACCACTTATGATTAATTCTCATTATCAAGTGAAAAACAAGTCCCATCATTAGTGCATTAATGTTGTTCAGAAAATATGTTTGTTGTCTATAAATGTATTATGTAGTTTCATTATATTGGTGTGCCGTATTTTAAGATCGTTTTAATGTCCTATGGAGTATTCCTTATTTACCAAGTATCCTGATTATTTATGGTACAAAGGAAGTAGCCACCAAGTTCTAAAAATCAGAAAATATGTTGCATAAAAAATGATTTAATTTTCAAAAATTCAACTTATCAATAACTTCACAAAATCTTTAATGAGATTAGAGGGAAATGCTTTAATCATTAATTTTAAAAAATAAGTTAGATATGAACAGTTTTCCTTTAATATTTTCAAAATAACCCTTTCATTTCTAGATCAAAATCATTTTGAATCACTTCATTTCAATCCAGTTGTCCATAATTTCATCTACTTATACCTTACTCTTTAAAATCAATATTAAGAGAAACTTGTATTGGGACAAAGCTTCATGAATGGATCAATGGACTCCATTCTTTTTATATTTTTAAATATCTAGAATGATGTGCAAGTTCTCTTGGATTTCCTTAATAATTTAGATCTTCAACAAGGGAAAATATGTAGCAGTCTTTTAAATCAGGAAATATTTTGAATACAGATCTAATGCTAACTTGGGGGGAAAAAAGAAAGAAGTAAAATTTCAACTATGCCATTTACTTTAACACAATTTGTTTCTCTATATGGTCTTTTAATACAAAATTCAGATTTATCTAGGCACTACTGGCATCATTGACGTAGACCCTGATATCTGTAATCTCATAAGTATTACATTTTTCTGATGCCATAATTTCAGATATGCTGATTAAAAGTCTTTAAGATTAAGAACAAATGCTTTAATTTTCAATTATATTTATATTCTCACAGATTCTCTGAGGGTTAAAACTCACTTTTATAGGTCTTATTTATTCTAGAATTTTAGAAAATTCCATTTTGGACAAAGGTAATATTAACCAGGGGGCCCAGAAATTTAGTCTACCTGGGAAGCATGGATTACAGACAGATATTAAGATCATGCAAGAAAAAATTTAGAGCTATTTACATGTAATACTTTTCTACACATTATAAATACTAATCAACGTGTTCCTAAGGAAAAATACCTGGCTACTAAACCAATACCAAAAATAATTGTAAAACTCCACACAGATAAGAAATTGGAATAGTGTAAGAACTGCACTTCACTGGAAATCAAAAGCCAGGTTCTGGTTGTAGCCCTATGTCACCCACACTGTGACCACAGGCTCATCACAATTAACTTCTTCAGGCCTCAATTTCTTCAGGTATAAATAAACTGATAATATTAGATAACATAGGATTTCTTCCTCTTTAAAAATCTATCTAAAAATAGCAACAACAAAAATCCATACCAAAAAGGTAGATAAAAAATAATGCCATTTTCAAAAGAGTTAACAGACTTTTAAAAGCTAAAGGAAGAAAGTAACTTTTCCAGGAGTGTATCCGTGGGCACCATGAGAAGCTTTTTACCTGCCGAGAGTGAAATTGACTGAGGTCACATGTTCTTAGTCAATTTCTTTCACAGTAGGTGCTTTAAGACAGCAAAGCACCTCAGTTCAGAAACAGTACTACCAACTTAAAGAGTAAACTTGAAAGAAGATGGCTAGAATGGTTAAAAAGAAAAACAAGGCAGAATAAAAACCACTGCTTTTTTAAAAGATTAAGATTCAGCCATTTAAAAAAAAAATGGTAGAAAGATAAGAGTTAAGCCTAAGACCAATTTTTATCTTCAATTTAGTAACTCATATTACTCCTGCACTGATTACACTGCCTACCCAAGTTTAATTTACTGTCTGCTACACTCAAATTGTAATTTCAGCAATTTTGTCTCATAGTGAGTTTTGGAATATGTTACATAATTCTTAAATGGAAACCAACCAGGCAAAGTTTGAGAACCACTGTATTAAAGCAATGGGTAAGTCCAAGTACAGTTAAGCACAAAGTGTTTTTATTATAAAACCTTAATTTCAGGGTTTTTCTTTCCCTCTTCCTAAAACTTCCACAAATTGGGAAAAGAAACTTAATGGTAAGAGCCCTAGACATGAAAATAATTTTAATAATATAGAAAGGAAATGATCTCATTTTTATAAATAGCTTCAAAGGCTAAGGATGGCCCCATGGTACCAGGATAAATTTCTCATTCTCCTTCATTTATATAACTAAAAAGAAAAAGCAAAGAAAGGATGACCTAATGCCTTTATATATATAGCATATACTCAATAAAATTGTAGAATCATGAATGCTTGTTAGGTTGCAAATGAATAAACATGGACCTTTAAATTAGTATCTAAGTCTAGTCCACAAAGGAAAATTTTAAAGGTAGTGGTGCTGACGCAGACATACTCATTAGAAACTGGGCTGAGTTCACTTATCTTGTCACTTTCACCTGCGATCAGTAAAGATAAAAAAATTGTATTTAGCACTATGAAAGAACAAAGCTTTTTATTCATTAATCTTAAACAATTACTATAAAATATTATCCTGATGCAGATATACCAATAAATAAGTTAATTAAACCACGCTATCCTTTAACGAAGTGTTTTTCAAACTACTGGTCTAACTAAACCAATGAATTTAGCACATTATGGTCATTTTTCATTTAAAAAATGAAATATAACAAGAGAAGGGGGGTGCTACTTAATAAAACTTTTGTTTTGGTTATACATCTGTATCCATGCTTACTGTATTACGCTATAAATTGAATTTTTTATCATAGGTTAGTACCATAAGAGCACAAAAATGCTGCTTCAGTGACAGCATGAGAAAGCTCACCTTAAAATCAGACTTGGTTTAGAATCTTAGCTACACCAGCTATGTGACCCTTGATAAACTATCCCTTTGAGTTTTACCTTCTTCATGTGTAAACAGAACCTATACTTAACTCTTATAGTTTTGGTGAGAGGATTAGAGATTAAATGTAAAGTGCTTCACACTGTACCTGATATGTGAGCACTCCTTGTGGTTAAAATTTTCAGCTGTTAATTTAAACAAAGTTTGAAGAACCATTACAAACAAATAGCTAAAACTGAAAGATGTTAACAGGTTCAATTTTGTTCAAAGCATTCAGAGGGATACATAGAACACAAAATAACAACACATTTGTATCTACATAGTTTGTCAACATGGAACTCAAGAAGGCTTTAAGGAGAATCTATAATGGTTTCATTTATGGATATAAGAGCAAATAAAGACTAGAATATGATATAGTCATATTAAAACCAAGAACTGAGACTAATCATACTCTTTCACCCAATTACATCAATAATTATACTGTAGCCCATTAACACTTGAAAATAACCTATTCCCAGTAGTTACTTCCAGAGTAAATGCATGACAATAAACAATGCAAGTAAGCAAAATCATTCTCCTTAGTAGATAAAAGCAATTAATTCCTTCGCCAAATACTATGTTCTTACTACATGCCAGGCACTATTCAACCAGGCAGGCATTACAGCAATGAAGAAGAAACAGTCTCTATACTCAGAGAAAATCTGGCAAAGAAGTTAAAGTTTGGTGATGCTAAAAGCCTTGCCCTAAATAATTTAAAACTGAAAAGAACAGAGTTTATCTTGTGCTTCTGGATCATCAGCTTATCTAACAAATCATGATCTTTCACATTTTTAGTTACTTACAAAATAAAAACAGGAAAAAGAATTTTTTTAAAAATGCTAGTCTTATACAGCTATACACTCAAATTAGTTCAATGGCAATAAGTTACAAGTTAATATTTAAATATTTACACACATCTCAAAATAAGCAATTAAAAATGCACATTTCAAATAGGATATAAAATCATATGTGTATATATATATATTTATGTGTGTATATATACAGAGAAAATTTTTAAAAAAAAACATTCTAGAAAACTGGAAACAAAATATTAATAGTGGTTATTACACAATGGAATCATGACATTTCCTTTATATCCTTTCTGTATTTTTTAATTGAAGTATAATTGTCACAAAAATCCTGTTAGTTTCAGGTATACATCATAGAGATTTGGTATTTTTATACATGACAAAATGACCCTAACAATACGTCTAGTTATCTGTCACCATATAAAGTTATTGTAATATTACTGAATATATTCCCTATGCTGTACATCATATCCTCATGACTTACTTATTTTATAACTGGAAGTCTGTACCTCTTAGTCCCCTTCACCCATTTCACCCACCCTCAATGTCTGCTCCCACTCTGGTAACAGCCAACAGTTTGTTTCCTGTATCAATGAATCTTGTTTCTGTTCTGCTTGGTTTTTTGGTTGTTTTTTAGACTCTACATACAGTATTTGTCTTTCTCTATCTGACTTATTTCACTTAGCATAATACCCTCTAGATCCATCCATGTTGTCACACATGGCAACATTTTATTCTTTTTAGGGCTGAGTAATATTCCATCTCCTTTACCCATTCATCTATCTATGGACACTTAGGCTGCTTCTGTATCTTCAACTATTGGTTGAAGATTGTTTTCTTCAGATAAATACCCAGAAGTGGAATTGCTGGATTGTATGGTGATTCCATTTTAATTTTTTGAGGAACCTCCATACTCTTTTCTAGAGTGGCTGCGCCAATTTACATTCCCACCAACAGTGTACAAGGGTTCCCTTTTCTCTACATCATCACCAAATCTTGTTATTTTTTTTCTTTTTGATACTACCCAATCTGACAGGTATGAGGTAATATCTCACTATAGATTTGACTTGCATGTCCCTGATGACTAATGATGTTGAGCATCTTTTCATGTGTCTATTGACCATCTGTAGGTCTTCTTTGGGAAGATACCTATTCAAGTTCTCTGCCCATCTTTTAATTGGGTTTTTTTTTTTATATTGTCTAAGTTCTTTATATATTTTGGATATCAACCCCTTCTCAGGTGTATGATTTGCCAAGTTCTTCTCTCATTCAACAGATCGCCTTTTAGTTTGGTGGATGGTTTCGCAAAAACTTTTTAGTTTAATCCCATCTGTTTATTTTAGCCTTTGGTGCCCTTGCCTGAGGAAACCGGTCTAAAAAAATAGGTATGGCTAAGACGATGTCAAAGAGCTTACTGCTTATGTTTTCTTCCAGTTTTATGGTTTCAGGTCTTACATTGAAATCTTTAATCCATTTTGAATTTATTTTCGTATATGATGGAAGATAGTGGCCTAGTTTCATTCTCTGTATTTTCTAAATTCTCCATGATATACTACTCTAATAGTTAGAAAAAAATATTTAAAAAAAAGGAATTCTTCACTTAAACTGAATATGATAGGCATTACCCCAAATAACTTCAGAATGCTTTACATTTCAAACAATCCAAAATGCATTGCATAAGTATGATGGAATAACTAAAAATAAATCTCCAAATTACTAGATGAAGAAAACCAGCCTAATATACTTTTTAAATGAGTCATTGTACCCTCATTTTGGCTATTTTGCTCACTTTTTTGAGTTAACATATATAATAATGTAGCTTCAGAAAGACAGACATTAAAATACTTGAATATACTGAATATACTGATTAATAAAATATTATTTTCCAGAAATTATGGAATCCTGCAGTGTTCTCCATACTGTTAATTCAACACTTCATCTTTCCTTTTTTTTTGTTTAAGTTGCTTATGTCTCGTGATTACCATCAGTGGCTTTTTTTCTAGTAAGACGAGGATTTTCCTCCTGTGAAAGCTATTTTACCAATCAATGGAGCAAGTAAGAATGAAAAAAATGTATCCACAGAAATGAACATTCACATGATCAAGTAAAAAAAAAAAAAAAAGAACCTAGATAAAAATGTTACCCTGATTTCCTCAAAATTTTTGAAGTGTAATAGTATGTATGATAATGTCAACTCTTTTTGGGGAACAAGATGAAAGTGAACAGAAAAGTTTAAGGTATTTATTTCACTTCCATCCTTAGTGGACAGGGAAAGGAGAGTTGTTAAAAAGTACATAGATTGTAAATAGGTATAATCCTAATTTCTTTTGAGGGACATATAAAAATGAAAATTTAAAGATTTTCTTTGGTAACAGCTAAAGGTTTCAAGGATTCTTTTGGGGGGTGCGGGAGGGACAGAGAGAGAGAGGGAGAGAGAATCTTAACCAGACTCCATGCTGGGACATGGGCTCGACTGCACAACGCTGAGATCATGACTTGAGCCAAAATCAAGAGTTGGATGCTTAACCAACTGAGCCACCCAGGCGCTCCAAGGATTTTTTTTCTCCTTTTTGCTTACCTGTATTTTCTGGGCTTTCTGAAGTGAATATTGTTTTTGATTCTCCTTAATGGAGAAATGTGGTAATGAAACTGAAATTTTAAAAATAAATTAATTTAAATATTTGATAAACAAAGTTTTAATGTTTGATATTCCATAGTTAAACAGGAATAAATTTTCCTGGCCAAAGAGAAAAAATATTCCTTATGCACAGACTGCTAAAAGGAAAATTTATTATTGGACCACAGTGCAAAATATCAACAACTCTAAAATCCATAGCTCATTTGGTGGTAAACCTTGACATGACCAGAGGTAAAGGTATTTATAATCATTATTTATCTTACTTAGTTTGAATATTCGTATCTTCTGCTGCCAAAATATTAATGCCCAAGTTGCTGCTGGAGTGTTTACTCACAGTAACTCATAGACTTTACTAGTAACTTTTCTAAACTCTGACAAATTCTGAATTCAAATACATATGTGGCTTCAAGGGTTTCAGGTAAGGAACTATGGACCTGTATTAGGGCTATTATGTAAATCTCTTTTATGTGTGACATAATTTATTAGCCTAACTGGAAAAATACAAGAGCTATCATACTAACTTTATACGTGAATCATTAACTATCTGATGAGATTTTAAAAATTAGTCCCTGGGGAGCCTGGGTGGCTCAGTCGGGTAAGCTTCTGCCTTCAGCACAGGTCATGATCCCAGGGTCCTTGGATCGAGCCCCACATCGGGCTCCTTGCTCAGTTGAGGAGTGTGCTTCTCCCTTTCCCTCTCCCTTTGCCCCTCTCCCCAATGGTGCTCTCTCTCTCTCTCAAATAAATAAATAAAATGTTAAAAAAATTAAAATAAAATAAAAATAAAAATTAGTCCCCAATGTAAAAATGGTAACTCCTGGTTTAAGAATCAAAAGACTTGGGGTACTGGGTGGCTCAGTCGTTAAGCATCTGCCTTCGGCTCAGGTCATGATCTCGGGGTCCTGGGATCGAGCCCCGCATCAGGCTCCCTGCTCAGCGGGAAGCCTGCTTCTCCCTCTCCCACTTCCCCCGCTTGTGTTCCCTTTCTCGCTGTGTTTCTCTCTGTCAAATAAATAAATAAAATCTTAAAAAAAAAAGAATCAAAAGACTCCTGGGGCGCCTGGATGGCTCAGTCAGTTAAGTGGTCAACTCTTGATTTCAGCTCAAGTTATGATCTCAGGGTCCTGGGATCGAGCCTCATGTCAGGGTCTGCGCTCAGCAGGGAAACTGCTTGAGGATTCTCTCTCTCCCTTGCCCTACGCCCCTGCTCCTCCTCTCTCTCTCTCTAAAATAAATAAATAAATCTTAAAAAAAAAAAGAATAAAAACACTCGACATTCAATATAATGTCTGTGTATACATCTCTCTGTTACACACAAATTAAAGGCTGCTTATGAAATCAACATAATAGAGCCCTTAGATCATAAAAGCAAAAGTTTTAGAATTAGATCTAGATGTGTTCATAAATATGGATAACAACGACAACATATCAGAATATCATACGCTCTAAAGAAAATTTACATGGTTTCATTTACTGTGTGATACATTCTTTTAGGAAGGATTGTGCTCAGTGACAGAGACATAGATCATTCCTAAGCTTTTCTGATTCTAAAGCATCACATATCAATGACAAAATGAAGATTAAAAACTTAAGTTTATGTCAACAAAATTAAAAACCATATATACAGTTTATACTTTCATTAACTTCTAAAAGAAAAAGGTTTAAAACTCTAAGAAACAAATACATCAATACAGAAACCTTAAAGCATTAGTTTTATGATGTTTCCCTTAGAAAATATGCCAAAAAAGAAAGAGAAAAAAAAGAAAGAATCTATTTATTCAATATGGGAATTTAATGATCATCATATTAAGGATAGATATTCACCTTCTTTGGGTTGAGCCATAACTGGAGTCTGAGTTTCCTTTGTATATGTGACGATTTCTCGAGGAGGAAAGTCAACTTGTGTAATTTTAGCCATTCCAAGTTTAATAGGTCCTCGTCTAAATAAAGTGAAGACAAATGTTTTTAAATACAACAAATGACACATTTTAACTACATCAAACCATGTTTTTTGGAAAATTAAGAATTAAACATTGTGTATCCAACATTGTAATTTAAATCCCTGTTTTATTCAAGAAATTTTAGATGAACAATGAATTGGCTTTATTTTAACAAAAGAATTTAGAAGATAGCAAAAACAAAAGATATTTCTGAATCATTCAAGATGTTTGTTTTTCACTTTAAAAAGGCAAATAATTTAGTTTCTTAGAGCAAATGTGTGGGTAATAATAGACTAGGATGATAGGAATTTCAGAGTGGACTACTAAATATGGTTGGTTATGAGAACTGTTCTTAGAAGGGATATTGATTCCAGACTTTTCTGAAGAGGCAGATACATGGATCTCAGACCACGTTTAGTTTCCTTCACCATTAGGAGACTTAAGCTTTAAGAATGAAAAATAAGTTTCTGTTGAAACCCTTTTTCTACTTATACTTTGCATAAATTAAGAATCATAAAGTCAATTTAGATTTTAAAATGAAATATTTAAACTTTTAAATCTCTAATCTCTGCATGGTCAGTACTGTCCTTGATTCATATATGGACAAACTACAATGCAGATATTCTACACCTGAATTAAAGCGACAGATATTTTGAATACAATAAAACTATTAAAGTCACTTCTGTTTTAAATAGAGGGAATACATTCTTCTTTGACAAAGAGAAGAAGAGAATTATAGCTGAGGAAAATCGATCAAAAGAAAAATATTTTTTATTAGATATATGGATCTTTTCTTGATTTATTAGATATCTAAATGCTAAATCAAATAATACAGTATGCTTACAAGCTCCCAAAGAAGTTCTCAATTATAAGACTATCTTAAAAGGATATCTAATAAAAGCATTGCTGTAACTTCAGAATATCAAGCAGGATACCTGAAATATATACATATATGTAATAATAAATATTTTCTTATAAAACATTTTCAAAATCCTATACAAAAAATTATAATAAAATTAGTACATTGAATGGATTAGTTTTCTCTAAGGTCCCAAATGTGGGCTATGATAAATTTTTAATGTGTTTTCCACTTTAGGAATATCTTAGCTTTAAAGGGAAAAAAAGGTGCATTATCAAAGAATTAAATGGGAAAACTTAAGCAGATTTGAAGTAATCTCATATTCTAAGAATAAAATTTAAAATAAGAAACACTGTATTCTGAATTTTAAGAGACAAACTACTTAAAAAGTTAAACACTCACATATCTGAGAAAAAATGGCCAAGCCAAGAACATTAAGAATAAGTTACTAACTTGGCTGCATATAGGGTCTAATTAGACAAAAATCACATTAGAACAAACAAACAAAATACTCTAAGATTTAGGGGTAGAAGGGTAGGGAGGTAATACCTCACTTATCCAAAAGCCACTTTTCCTGAGACTAAAAAAGCAACTAGGAGTGGGGGGAGTCTCAGGGCAGCCAACAGAGAAGCTTCCCGTTAATGTACAAGAAGCTCATATACTTTTCTTATATGCCCTAATTCAAGGCTTATTTACTCTTACTTTAGACATAATTCCAAAAGGTGTTGGTCACATGATTTAGAAGGTGCAAATTACCAAATTACTATCTGAGTAAGGCACAATGGCAGCAACAAACATAATTTGCACTGGAGACTAGAATAAATAAATGAGTGAATAAATGAATTAAAGAATAAATCAATAGCAATCTGGGGCCACAGTTCTGTTCCTCTTAAAAACCTAAGAAAACATCAGGAAATTTTAATACAGGAAAATAAATTAATATTTATATCAAGTAACCCAGAAAAGGTTCAATTATATGTAGAATACGTATCAGAAAAAGTCTGGGAAGTTTGTAATACAGCTTAGAAAATTTCACATCAAAAATACAGACATAATCAAAGGACTTTGGACACTTAATGGGTAAACTTAGGGAACCTAGAAAATCAGATACATAAAATATTTCTTTCACTAATGATAGAGGATAAATGAGGTGTCACAGTAAAATATTAACTTTTTCCTTTTCCTAATCGTATAATGTACATTAGAAACAAATAAAATTAGGACAATTTCACAAAGAATCAAATTAATTATAAAAGAGGGAAGGTAAAAAAATCTATTCAATACCCCAAATCGGAATCTGAGTGAAGCTGAAGAACTGATGGATCTGTATCCCAATGCAGCGTCCTAAATGGTTGTAGGACAACCATGAAGCGTTAGCAAAAAAGGCCATAAGTTAGTCAAGCAAATACATTCTATGAATAGGTAAAGCTAAAATACTGTTCACAATTAAAAACCTCATGTTCTGGTTAATAGAAAAAAACACCAGGTATCATTCAATGCTCTAGTGCACGCCATAAGCAGAAGGTGGTTAAAGATGTAAACATACAACCCAGATTAGTTAAGACAGTATTTTCAGATTACAGGAAACTAATATTGCCTAATAATGGACAAGAACAGCCAAAGCGTCCAACAACACAAATAATACATTATTTTTGGATAACAAGCTAGGCTATAAAAATAGCTAAAATTTTAATTTTCTTAATTAAAAAAGCATTAGTAAAAACATCTTAGTTAACATATTATAATCTTGCCCAAAGCACTAAATGTGTGCAGGAAATTGTCATATTGGTAAAGGAAACGAATCAACACATAAGTCTTTCGGTGAGAAAACCAAAGACTATTCCACTGGGATACAAAAAAGCTAAAGTTTCCAAAATGTGACCCCTATGTAATTTATGGGTTAAGCACTGCCTTGGGCTTACATGTCATCTGCTTTAGAAAACAACTAAAGATTTCTGTCTCTAGGAAAAAATAAATTTTCCCAGGAAAAATATTTTATGTTCAAAGGACTTACCTAAATTAACTAAACTTCTAGAGAGTATCAATTCTAAATAAATATTTGGTTGTGTTTTAGCCTTGCCTACCGGGTAAATAACTTACATAGGATCTTTTCCACTTAAGCCAAATCTTGTATTACTAGAACAAAAGGTACTTTATCACATGGGCATGCTTACAAGGTAGCAGTATATAAGATAATTATGTACAGTACTGTATGATACTCATAGTTTCTATTAAAAAGTTAAGCACAATATATTCAGTACTACTATTTTTGGTTATCTATATACTCACATAAGTCATAACAAACAACTAAAACAGCTACAATATTTAAATACAACAAATGATTTCTATATTTTACCTGTCTATACAATTTATCAATAAAAACACTCAGATGAATTGAACTAGAGAAATTCTTCATATTAAAAATATAAAGAAAGACTTGGGGATTTAAACAGGATTGCGTATATGCAAAGAAAAGGTCACTCTGAAGATCTACTTTGTATTAAACTATGAACAGCAACAAACTCAGGCTTTGTTAAATCAGAAGGGGTCCTATTAGGTGCTCTCCAACAAATGTTCTGTCCCCAACCTTTACATTATATGAGAGGTATAGCTGTTATTAGTGACCTACAGCTCCTTTTGAGGATGTCATTTAAGTCTAAAATTAAGCAGGGGCTCCTGGGGGGCTCAGTTGTTAAGCATCTGCCTTCGGCTCAGGTCATGATCGCAGGGTTCCTGGGATCGGGCCCGCATCGGGCTCCCTGCTTGGCAGGAAGCCTGCTTCTCCCTTTCCTACTCCCCCTGCTTGCGTTCCCTCCCTCGCTGTCTCTCTCTTACTGTCAAATAAATAAATAAATAAATAAATAAATAAATAAATAAATAAATAAATAAAATCTTAAAAAAAAAAATTAAGCAAAACTTTGCCTAAAAATATAGCCAGTACTGAAAATACATTGTACAACATACAGAATTATGTTTATTAAAGGCATCAGCAGACATATAAAGTAAAATTCCAATATAATCCAAAAGCCTGAGAGATAAACTGATCAAGAATGGAAAAAGGAAGAAACATGGATTACCCAACTGAGTAACTGTCAGCTAAATTGTAGAGATAACAGAAGTGAATGAGAAAGAGAACTAGAAACTTAATGAAATTCAACTCCAAATCTGCAGAGTTAGAGAGATATCACTTTTCATGGCCTTTTAACATTTATTCATAAATTACAACCAGGCCCAACAGAAATTTTTGGCATTCAGATATGTCTTGATACCATATCTGGTAATGTCTAATATATCGTATCCTACTCCCTGAGTGTACTAATCTGGGACTGTCTTGCCCAGTTAACAGAGTGTGTAGGTTCATACATCCCACACATCTTCATGTATTTTCCTGTGATATTTCTTCATATTCTCTTCATTCTTTCATTACCAACACATGCCTGCTCAATTCAAGTTCATTCAGTTTCATTCTCAGATCTTAGCATACTTTTCAAAAGCCATATATTTAGAAATGCTATTATTTCACTGCCAATAGCACCAATTAATCAACAAGATTATCTCTCTACTATGCAATCTGGAGGTGATGTAGTAGAACTCTTAGTTTTTACTCTTGTATGTATACATATATACACAAAAAAGAACATATGCAGCCTTCTTGAAAATTAATGATTAAAACCAAGTCTGTGCTCTCAAAGGAGACAATGTATGTAGTAAGATTAAAAAGATACCAGGTCACCTCATTCAAAAAGAGGAGTATTTTTTGCTCTCCTGTTAAACTGAGAAGAAACTAAATTTTACATTCACTCTCTAATAAGAACAAACCCCTAAAGATATTTAAATACCTGTTTTCTTGTTTTATAACTTATCATTAAAAATTTATACTTTAAACTTAAATAAACACAAGTTAGCTTGGAACTTTTCAGTACAGTGAATAATATCTTTAAATTAACGATGTAATCACTAGAATATAAGTTCCATGAAGGCAAGGACCATGAATATTTCATTTTCTGTGATAATCTATATAGTATTTAACATTAAATTGGCAATTTGATGAATATGTGTTCTACATACAAATAAATATCTTAACAGTATTTACTCCCTGTACCAATTCACAATATTCCAATGGGTCTCTAATAAACTCTAGGTTTCCCAATGAAACTCAGAAGGACATGTTCTAATTCACATTAATTTCAAAAACCAGGTAGATGGAAGTGCCTGGATGGCTGAGTTGGTTGGGCATCCAACTACTGGTTTTGGCTCAGGTCATGATCTCAGGTGTCATGGGATCAAGCCTCATGACAGGGCTCTGTACTCAGTGGGGAGTCTGCTTCAGTTTCTCTCCCTCTGACCCTTCCCCCCCACTTGCACTACCTCTCTCCCTCTCTCAAATAAATAAATCTTGAAAAAAAGAACAAAATCAAGTAGATGTTACATAGTTTTGAAAGCAAACTTGCTGATGCAACATTTAAAATAATCTTTCTACTATTCAAAATCAAGAACAGAATTCAAAATGAACACAGTACAATATCTACATAAAAATAATTTATAATACAATTAAATTTAATAAATATAATAATTCTTTGGGTAAATATTTGTACTACAGTAAAGCTGTAGAAGGCGAAAAAAAAGCCTTCTCTTGAAAACACCACTTGCTTATTAGCAGAGGAATATAAACATATTTGTACAAAAATAGAGAAGCATGAAGTATGAAACAAATTTAGTCTTAAAAATGAGTTCAGACTAAATTTAGCCTTTAATCTAGAATATATACTATTTTATAAGGTACTATTATTTCTAAAAAAAAGTTTTGATATTTCTTAAATGATGGTTTTATTATTTACTTCCAATGACAATACAGCTTAGATTTGCAATTTTGGTTCTATTTACAAAACAGTTTTGGAAAATACATCTCAGATTCAAACTGGTGAGACTTTTTTGTCTTCTAATTGTTAATGATAACCTGATTATTCAGGAATTGGTTAAAATATCGAGTTTATTATATAGCTTCCTTGCTTTTTTCTGGCCGTCTTTTAGATACTCATTACTTATTTATAACTTCAATCAGAGGAACTTAGGCACAAAGAAGATGAGACTTCTCAAGTTTATTTCTTATTAAGAGGTATGTTAAGATGTTATGGTATGTTAAGATATTTTTCTGAGGAGGACATTTAACTTCCTGCCCAAAATAAGGATTCTGAATAAAGATTTTAACCATGTTTAATCTCATTTCAACTGACACAAAGAATCAAACAGTTATGATGCTGTTTTTAAAAGACTTGCTGTTATTGTGTATGTGTGTATGTGCATGTGTGTGTGTGTGGGGGGGTACGTGTGTGACAAAGAGGAATAAGTAAAAGTACTTTCCCCAAGACAATCTTTGGAGAGAGGCTAAAATCTTACTGAACTTTTGGAAAGCAAGTCCCAACATGTGTACAGGATCCTAAAACAAATATGAAATACAGTTTTACAAGGAAGACATGAGTATGGGAAAACTAGGCAGAAAACATTTTTTTTTAAGTGAGGTATAATTGACATATAACACTATATTACTTTCAGGTGTACAAAATAATGATTTGATATTTGTATATACTGTGAAATGATCACAATTCTAGTTAACATGTGTCAGCATATACAGTTAACAAACGTATTTTTTTCTTGTGATAAGAACTTTTAAGATCTACTCTCTCAGCAATCTTCAAATATGCAATATAGTATTATTAACTGTAGTCGCCATGCTGTACATTACATCCCCAGAACTTATTTATTTTATAACTAGAAGTTTGTAACTCTTTTGAAACTCTTCACCCATTTTGACCATTCCCTGTCCTCCACATCTGGCAACCACCAATCTGTTCTCTGTTATCTATGAGCTTGGATTTCTTTGGTTTTTGGGGTTTTTTTTTTCATTCCACACATAAGTGACATAATTCAGTATTTGTCTTTCTCTGACTTCTTTCATTTAGCATAACGCCCTCAAGACAGTAAACACTCCTGTTTCCTTAGCAGTTATCTCTATTTGATATTTTATGCACTATTATTTTCTATCTTAATTATAACTAGTGACTCAATAGAACACAATTGAAGTACTTACCCAAATTGTTTAGATTTTCAATTACTGAATGGACAATTAAGCACAACAGAGGTTTTACATTATTTATAAACTATTTTACACTATATTTATACTATTTTATACTATCATACACTATTTACACACTATTTACATTGTTTATATTATATTATACATACAAAACATTTACACAATAACCTGTGAAGTATGCTTAAACAGAAAAAAATCAAATTGTCTTTATTTTAATATAAAATAATTAGTGTGAAATCAGTTAACTATTCAGTCTAAATTAATCAAGAGGGACAGTTAAAATACTATTAAAAAAATCCCCTAATTTAAAACAAATAATTTCTATGCCACTTAGATTTCAAAATGTTAATTTTAACATAACTATTTAGAGTTCCTCTAAAGCATCAACAGCATATAGGCACTAAATACATTCTATCATTAAACTATTAAAAGAAATTTACTGTACCTAGATCCCACTGCACCATCTCCAGAGTCTTGGCTTCCAGCTTCACTTGGTGTGCTCACAGATTTGGAGGATGGAGACATAGGAGGAGGGACTAAATAGTGAAATAGACAGGTATCCGCTGTTACTACACGGAGAGGTTGCTCAGCTTATGATGTTTCAAAAGTAATTTAACATGAAGTAATTAACAAAAAAGAAAAAATGGCAAACCAAAAAACAAAAATACATGAATGAAAATGAATAGTAGAAAGAAGAGGAGAAAGACAAAGTTAACAATGCATGCTGACGGCTCATGCAATTTCTCTGGCAAAATGCATTTGGGTTTTATATTAAAAAAAAAGCAAGATTATGAAAGGATGCATCTTCATCCCAGCCAACATCAAATGTGGGTACTAATTTTCAAAGGAGAGCATTCCTTCCCCCCCACTTTCTAACTTCTCACTTTTAAGATCACCAGATTATAAATATTACTTATAACTGTTGTCAAAAATCAAAACTCTGAAATATCCTTCAAAAGTCATTTACCCTTGGTTTTCTGAGATTTTTTTTAAATGTTAATTTTTGTCTAACAATTTTTATTTCAGAAATTTATGCCTTAAATGATTTCATTTTCCCCTTGGCCAATTTAGAGAAAATGACCACAGCTAAAGGAATGGCTCCTTTAAAATGTCCATTAGTTTCCAGCAATTTGGGTGAAAAATGCAAACGGGCCATAAAACAGCATGCCTTCTAGACATGATGCATAACATAAAATGATGCATGCAACTTAAACAAGGCAAGACTTATGATAACTTCCTTACCCCAGTATTCAGAAAAAACTGAAGTGTACAGACAAAGATACAGACACCCAAAATATTCTTAATCCCTTCTTATAGAAAAATACACATTTTTCATAGTATATAAAACAAACAGCAAATGCTTTCCCCTAAATCATCACTCTTAACATTATATATCAACAGTTGAACGTGCACATTTCATGCTATTACATTTGTAAAACATTTTGATTACCATTGCAGGAGTATAGGAGGATCATCACTGCCATCTTCTGGTTAAATTTTACCATAAATGTCCCCAATCCCAAGTATCTTTGTAAAATAATCTTTCGTATATAATATTAAGTGACTAACACATTTTATGCTGAGCTGCAAGCCCTTCTTTTAATAGTCTACTGAAAAGAAGGTAAGTTCCTAATTAGAAATGAACTGATCTAAAGAACTACGTATTTATTTAAAAATCTATGGTTTGGGGATAGTCACATTCATTGAACCCTTAAAATTATATTTAAATGTTTATACATGATACAATAAAAAAGGTAGGTTTGCTAATCTGACAAAATGTACAAGTATAGTATGATGAGTTACATCTTTTGCCTTTTCTTTTCTCTTGGTAATGTAAACTCTACACTCAATGTCGGGAGTGAACTCACAACCCCGAGTCACATGCTGTACTGACTGAGCTAGCCAGGTGCCCCATGGTGAATTACATCTTAAACACAGGTACAAAACTAACCATCCTTATTTTTCCAATGGCAAATTCTACTGGTAACCAATAGTAAGATTAGAAGAAAAAAAACCGTAACTAGAATGTTTCCTGAGATATAGTGAGTAATTCTTGCTTAAGTTCCAAAGGACTATAAAAACTTAATTGAATGTTTCTAATTTTGTGACTACATCTCTCAGAAACAATGATAAAACCAGACCACCTTCACATAGTTCACAGGTGGATGGCACTGTGCTAGGTGCTGCGTGTACAACTCAAAGTAGCTAATTATGATTTGTATCTAAAATAAAAGAACATTATGTCCCCTAACTTCCTTTAGGCTATATTCCTCATCTTTTTGTCTGTTTCTCAATGTGAGGCTTTCCCTAGACTAAGTCCCAACTGATGCAAGAATAAATAGTATCTTACTTCGTTAAAACTACTTTATAAAAAAATGTTACCTCAAATTCTTTATGGAAACAGATTAAACAGTAATTATATGTACATAAATACACTAACCTAGCCAATAAAAGTGTCGGAAATAAAAGTTCCCAAGATAAAAAATAAATTACAGGGGTGATGCTACCAAATTATCATAGTTTATCAGCCAGAAGCAAAGTTAATCACCATGGCATCACATTTGTAATTCAATAAAAATCTCCATCCCAGAACTGTATCATTTCTCACAAAAGATAGTTTTCAAGCCAGTTTATAGAAAGGACTCATTAAAGACTCAAAGTTATTATCTGGCTAACCCACTTCATCTTGCAATAATAAATAATGTATACTACAGAAGAGACAAACCTAGAAAAAGAAAATTACCATTATTGAAAAAGGAGTAATATTAACAGAAAAAAAGGTAATGGTAGTATTGTTTGGTCACTACCATATTTCAACCTAATGAGTCTAGAAAAATCAAAGATTACAGTAATTGCACAATAAGGCAATGCCACCATACTCCCAGATTCAACAAACAACCCCCAAGAACAAACAGCATGCATTCAGGGAGGTTAAAAAAACCTCTGAACTCATAGCCCCTCAAATCTCAAAAAAGACTAAATTTTAGAATTCATTTGTAAATCCAAACAGCTTTGAAAATAACAAAAGCCATTACTAATTAGCTTTTGCCAAGTATCTTGAGATATAATCAGCTTAATAAGAACAGTGATTCAATCACATTACTTTTATTCCAGTTATATATAAATATATATCATTTTATATATATTTTATATCTATAAAAGAGCCTAAAACAAGGCTTTAAAAGGCACAAAATAAAGGATTTAACATTAACACATGTGAATATTTGAACAAATTTAAACTTACTAGAAGTTTAGAGCAAAGATACTTATTTCCTTCTTTGAGAACCAGACAAGAAACATGGAGTAAATTGAAAAATCTACACCATGGCATTCACTGATCACATTAAGTAATATTGAAAGACTGTGACTCTTTAATTATCTGGAACATAAACCCAATCAAGAAGGCCTTTCCTACCAGTTTAGATCTTGGCCTTCCAAGGATATAAAATCAACATTGCTGCCTTTTGGCCTGCAAAGGAACACCTAGAATATTTTTAAACCAGAAAGCACCTAGGAATCCACCTATATTTATGATTAGAATTAAATTCGAGTTGACTACTCAGAACTACACAAACGTCTTAGAGATGAAGGATGATGCACAGCCCAATTATTTTTCAAGTAGAAGAAAGCCTCTGGCAAGGGGCTTTTGCCAGGAAGAAGAACCTAGAAAAGGTGAACAGTCAAGGAAAGCGAATGTAGGGAGTAGAAGCTGGTA
Organism: Zalophus californianus; assembly: GCF_009762305.2. Classification (NCBI taxonomy): domain Eukaryota; kingdom Metazoa; phylum Chordata; class Mammalia; order Carnivora; family Otariidae; genus Zalophus; species Zalophus californianus. The sequence continues at coordinate 135,121,894 of NC_045597.1, read as the reverse complement.
GAGACAGTAAAATGGAAGGAGTGAACTTCTGAGCTAACCCAAAGATGTAAAGCCTCCTCTAGCTAATCTAGGATACTTAATACTCAAACATAGCCCGCACTACAATAATGCCCCCTTGTGGATACTCTTAGCCTGGAATAATAACATTTAAATAACTTTCATAACTTCCTCTTTTTGTCCTCAAAGGTACTTTTTTTTTTTAATTTTATTTATTTATTTGACAGAGAGACACAGCGAGAGCAGGAACACAAGCAGGGGGAGTGGGAGAGGGAGAAGCAGGCTTCCTGCTGAGCAGGGAGCCCGATGTGGGACTCGATCCCAGGACCCTGGGATCATGACCTGAGCCGAAGGCAGAGGCTTAATAACATCTGAGCCACCCAGGCGCCCTGAAAGGTACTGCTTTAAACCTTAACTCTCTTAAATATTAATTTCTCCCCTTCGATGGCCTCTTTCTCCTGGTAATGAAGTTTAAATATCCTCCACTAATCTCTAAATGTTTCGTTTCCTTTATTCTCTTCAATGTAATTCAGAGCATCAGATAAATTTTTTTTTAAAGATTTTATTTATTTATTTGAGAGAGAGAGAATGAGAGATAGAGAGCACGAGAGGGAAGAGGGTCAGAGGGAGAAGCAGACTCCCTGCTAAGCAGGGAGCCCGATGTGGGACTCGATCCCGGGACTCCAGGATCATGACCTGAGCCGAAGGCAGTCGCTTAACCAACTGAGCCACCCAGGCGCCCCAGATAAATTTTTAAAAGAAATTAATAAATAAAAATAAAATTCTGTGGTATTAAAATACTATAATGAACAATTTGTTAAAATTAGGCTAAACTGGAAGAAATGACTTGGTGCATGGGAAGCATTCATTCCATCTAAAAATCAGATTTACCAGTTATAAGATAAAATAAGTACTAGGTATATAACATACAACATGAAGACTATAGTTAACACTGTTATATGATACATAAGAAAATTGTTAAAAGTTGTCATCAGAAGAAGAAATATTTTTTCCTGCTATCTGTAAGATGATGAATGTTAACTAAACCTATTATATTTATTTTATAATATATGTAAATCAAAACATCATACAACATACCTTAAACTTACATAGTGATATATGTCAATTATTTCTCAATAAAACTAGGAAAAAATGAGATTTAAGGTATTCAAAAGTTACAAGAATGTGAGGGAAATAAATGAAGCAATATTTATTTTTGACTAGCAAAGTTCTTTTGTTTTTTCCTAGTAAAAGAAAATCCAGATAATAAACTATCATACTAATCAATGTTGTGTGCCCTACTGATACAGACTCAGGCTACAGAGTACTTGACAGTGTCTGTTTTCATCTCTTTACAAGATGTTTAAAACAGTAGTTATACATACAAAAGAGATTCACTTTATTTTTTTCAATCATCAATGCTTAAGAACTCCACACTGGATAGAACATGTCTTGAAAGTTGTACCTAAAATTAACTTTCTTAAGACTGGCCACTTAAATTTAGTTAAAAAAAAAAAAAAAAAGCCATGCTTCTTTTATGAAATGTTCAAATTTCAATTTCCACTATGTTTTTTTCTGAAATTTAAACAATCAGATTTTGTTTTTGCTTTTAAAGGAGATGGCTTTTATTTGGCCTTACAAGGTAGAAAGACATACAACCTAATAATAATTGAACAAACATTTAAGTGTCTAGTCTGTGCTGGACACCAGGGATGAAAATGTGATTTTCTCTGCTCTCAAAGATCTCTGACAAAAAGCAGTCAATTACCAAATAAATAAGAATCTACCAATGATGAGAAGCTAAAAGAGATTTTATTAGCTATATCTTCTTTAAAAAACATTCTTTTCAGAATTAAAAGAAAAAGGTCTGTTTTAGGAAAAGAAGAGATTGATGTTTTTAATAAATCCTCTTGAATATTCTAGCAGTATTTTTACACTGCTATAATTTAAAAATATTTACTAAATACATTCTGTAGTGAAAAGAAAAACAAGTACCCATCCTGGGTCATGATATAAAGTGTATTTTTTATTTTGGTTTACTGTCAAGAAAGTTTGGTAGACACTGCCTTCCTCTGTATCCTGTATTCTTCAAGCCTAATTAAAAAAAAAAATACTGGAAAGATCTTTAGGAATATGTCAGACAACAGAAGAAGGTGAAAACCACACAACCTCTTTAATATGGCTACTATAACCACTATATCTATTATAATGGCCAGACAAGATCTAATAAAAGGGAAAAAATTACAGGCATGGTTCTCTTATGAGTATAGATGAAGAACTCCTAAACAAAATACTTGCAAATGAATTCACCAATCCATAAGAAAAAAATCATCTTGTAACTAAGTTGTTTATTCCAGAATGTAAGATGCTTTTACATTAGAAAAGCCATCATTATAAATCATCAAATTAATACATTAAAAGAAAAAAAAAGCATATGATCATCTCAAAATATGAAGAGACCTATGAATTTGTTGCAAATATTCTGGCAGTTTTAAAGAATGTCCATATTCTTTGTGAATTCCAATCAACAGAAGAATGTAGCGGAACTGATGACTCCCAAGAGTAAGCCATAAAAATAATAGCTTTTTCCTGGCTGTCTTTATCTTTGGATTGCTCACTCTGAAGAACCTGACATTCTGCAAGGATACTCCAGCGCTTCTGTGGAGTGGCCCATGTGGATAGGAACTCAGGCCTTCCACCAACAACAGCCAACACCAACTTGCCAGCTATGTGAGTGAAGCACCTTGAAAGCAAATCCTAGCAGCAGGCAAGTCTTCAGATGACTGCAGCTCTGACTGCCATCTTGACTTCAATGCCATGAGACACCCTGAGCCACAACCACTCAGCTAAACCACTACCAAATTCCTGATAGGCAGAAACTGTGAGAGAGAATAAATATTTATTATTGTTTTAAAAAAATCAAACCAATACAAAAATAAATAGAAAACTTGAATAGACTATAACCTTAAAAAGAGACTTGAAATGGTGAATAACCTCTGCTTTCAACTATCCCCTGGAAAAAAAAAGTTGTAATCCCAGGCAGTTTTACGGTTGAATTCTACCAAGTTTTAAAGGAACAGGTTAACATCTATTCTTTACAAGCTGTTCTACAAAATATCAAAAGGGAAAGCCATCAAATTTATTTTAAAATCATAACCATTATGGCCAATGAATGTGGACAGTACAAGAAAATTACATAGAATACAAAGCCATAGTAATTGAAACTGTGGTTTAATAACATAGAATCAAACAAATTAGATAACAGTGAAAATACAGAGCCCAGAAATATCATGGATACATGGAAACTGTATGACAAAGTTGGCATCAGAATCAGTGAGGGAAAGGATGGACTATTTAATAAAAAGTACTGACAAAATTAGCTAACTGTATGGAGAAAAACTAGATTGGATCCCTACCTCATGCTATATTCAAAAATATAACCCAAACGTCTAAAGGTGAAGGCTGAAACTATAAAGCCTAACAGAAAAAATGTAGGAAAATATAATATTGTGTCTTCAAAGAAAGGATTTCTTAAAAGAAAAAAAAAAAGACCAAAAAGCACAAAAAAGGGTTATAATTGGCAGGCCTGACTATTATCAAAATGAAGGATTTGAACATATTAAAATGAAGAATTAGGTTCAATGAAAGATACTATAAACAGAGTTAACAGGTAATAGACTGGGAGAAGGTTTTTTTTAAAAAAACTAAAACAAAGAAGTCCTCCTCTAAAATATACAAGGAACTCCTACAGCAAGATAAAAAACTCTTAATTGTAAATGGGCTACAGATATGAATATGCAATTCATGAAGAGAAAATAATAGATATTTGAGAAATGGTCGACCTCACTGTAAACAGATGAATTTATATTAAAACATTTTGGCATACCACTTTATACCCATCAAGTTGGCAAAAATTGGAAAGTTGGAGAAAATCAGGTGATGATGTGGATATGGTAAAATAGTTACTTTCTCATCACTAGCAATGAGAGGGTAAACTTGTAGTCATTCTTGAGAGTGGTGCGTAGAATCTAATAAATGTAAGTAAGCTTATACACAGTAACACAGCAAGTCAATTCTTAGGCATACACCCCAGAGAAACTCTTCCACAGTTCTCAAAGGGAAAGTATATATTCTTTGCAGTGATGGTTGTGATAGCAAAGAGATGGAAGCAATCTAAATGCCTGTATCACTTGGGGAACAGATAAGTAAAATATGGTATATAATGGAATATTATGCATCAGTCAAAAATAAATAACTAGATCTATATTCAGCAACATGGGCAGGTCTCAAACGCTGCTTGGCAAAAAGATACAAACAGAATGATACATATAACACAATGTCGTTTATGTGTATAAAACGTCTATGCACACACATATATATATATATATGAAAACTTGAAATATGTAAACACATGGAGGACAGATCAAAAGGACATGTTAAAAATGCAAGAACGGTACTTAATGCAAGACTGGGAAGTGGAATGGAACTGGAGATGGGGAATGAGGAAGAAACATACACACACACACACCCACCCCTGCCCCCGCCCGAAGAACAGTCTTTTAAGACTCGATAATGGAGGAGGGCCATGAACTGAGAAATATGAACAAGTGAATTCAGTGAAACTGAAATCCTAAAAATAGAAAAGGAAAAAAAATTCCTCTGGGAGGAAAACAAAGCCAATGACAGAAAAACTATCAAAGACTATACAACTATTAAGCAACTTGGTTTAGTTACTATGTTATTAACAATACTGTTCTGATGCATTTACTTTTAAAATTGTAATATGAATGTAAACTTATTAAATAAAGACACATAAATATATTTCAATCTTCAAATTCTACCATTAGGCAAAAGGCAAATGAGGTGAAAGAAATAACAATGAAGCAGACCATGAGAGTGACCAGCTTTTTCATCTTGAAACCTTTTAGAAATATCAGCTCTAGAAATAGTTATGTTATAGTTCACAACAGGCAAACAGCAGTTACTACTTCTGGTATTTGTCCCCTGAGCCAGATGGAATTAGCCTAAATGACAAAGGCCATGTCAAATTAAAATACTATGTAACAATATTCAGGTCAGAATTATTTTAAGCAAGTGTTTAATGCTTTCTGACATGAACTAGACTGTCTTCAGTACCTCTACTATTTCAGCTTTTTGGTTCAGTACTGTTATCAAAATGAATGGCCCAAAAAAGAACAAGTCAAATTGCTGCCAAAAGAGGCTACCAATATTATTTCCATTATTAGCAGTGAGGGCAGAAGGCTATTTTTTCCTTCCACTCCTATACCTTTGAAACTAATATACTTCTAGAACTTTGATTCATTATACCTCTCTTTAACCTACAGAAAAAATATAGAGTTAAGATCAGGAATCAGTCATCTTTGAGCTAAATAAGTATGGCACAGAAAACTTGTTCAACAAATGTTGAAATAAATTACTGATTTAACAAGAAAAGTCAATTGGTTATTCAGTGTATGTTAATAAGTGCACTTAATCTTGCAGCTCTCTTAAACAAACAAAATAACCATGTATTGGCACATGTGAAAAAAGATAATTCTGAATAAAGTATAAGATAAGTCATTTTTAAGAGACACAAATAAGAAAAATATGCAAAATATATTAAAGTCAACACATTCATCTCAGATATGTCTGAGCTGAATAGCATCTATTCTTGGCTCTTATAAATGGATATATTCTTATCCTTACCAATGGGGGATTCTGGAGTTAGCCCCATGCTTTGAAGCAATGCTTCAGCTTCTCTTCTTTTTTTTTCAAGATCTGATTCTTCTTGCACAGGCGCAACTGCTTCCTTCTTCTGATCAGTCTATTTTTAAAGTTAAAAATTTAAATTTACATAGAATATGAAACATTTCTGCTTGCCAAAAAAGTGTATTTTAAATAATGTGCTAACACTGTTTACTCTGGGCGGGGGGTGACTTAGTTTTGAACACATATAATACTCATTAAGTGAAAACCATTCTCAATAGAGTTCTATAAGTAATCTCCAAATGATATGTAATCAAGGAGTTCCCACAAAAGTTTTTACCTAGTAAATTAAAAAAGTACAGTCAACTTCTATTTATCTACAGTATGAAATTGCTATCCACAGTTAGGAATTGTGGAAACCTCCCCCAGTGGCACAAAAGCTTAGATATAAGTATCACAACACTATAAAAAAATTATTTAACCGGTAACAAATTTTAAGTAAATGGACAATGTGATTTGTTGAAAATCCAGTATGAATACCTCAAACTTCTGTATGAAGTCTTCATTGTATTTATGCAGTTTTATGTAGAGAATGTTTGTCAAAAATTCATCTGGAGAAAGGTGTTTTTGTTTTTAAATTATAGGTCTTATTTTTATAATAAAAACATGGTTGAATTTAGTAAAGTTAAAATTCACTTTTGCACAACACAAAACATTTGTTATCAAAATCATAGCCAGCTTTTATTTCAGTCACCTATAGTTTTAGCAAAATCTTCCAAGTAAACTAGATAAGCCTCAATAACCTCAGATCATCCAAAACATCTCAAATGAAATTTAAGGCTTCAAAGAAAAAGTTTTATATATACAAAATAGGCTCCGATGCCCTGTTTTGCCTAGACAACTATTACTCACACAATTATCTGTAGTGAATTTTGTCAATCATAATATTCTATGGTACCATTTAAAAAAAAGTCATCCGTGAACTTCATCAAAATAGCTAAACAGGCTGTATTATGAAGTTGACACTTTACCTGTATTATATAGCAATGTATTAGTAGACTCATTGTTTAATACTATTAAGTTATCTCTTGTAATGTTTTATAGCTTTTAAATTAGCTGTAAATCATGTAGTAGATATCCCTAGGCTATTTATGCCACTTATGGCCATCCTTAGAAAACAAAAATCAAATATGCTCTCAGCACTGAAGGGTTTAAGGCTGCAGATACTACTTTGGAATGGCTCTGCCTATTGGACTCATGTTTCTATCAGTTAACTTTTAATCAAACAGCTAACTTAAACCTCCAACAGTCTTACAATAATGTATCACAGAAAGGTTCAGAATAAATGAGAAAACTCTTCAAAGGCTTTTACAGCATCATAGCAATGCTGTACAAAAATTGTACTTTCGATTTTTCTTTTTTTTAATTAACATATAATGTATTATTTGTTTCAGGGGTACAGGTCTGTGATTCAATTTTTTCTGATTTTTCTTTTCCCTTAAGAGATTTCTAGAAGTCCTGGCTATTGGCTAGCAAACAGAAACCTTGGTACTAATGTAACACTTAGGAAACATTATCTTACACTGACCATTTAAAACATATCTGTGGTAAAAGTATACAAATCTGTCCAAATAGTTGGGAAAAATGTACATATCAATACAGGAACAAGTAAAATATCTCCAGCTCAGGGTCAATGTATATTTGCCATACATGATGAAATGGTGATGTGAAAAATCAGAAGACATATCTATCTGGTCTATCTTTAAGGTAATATCAAACCTACTGCTTGGCAAAAATATTTCAAGGAAAATATTTCATGATGAAAGAGATAACAAATTCCCTAATCACTTAAATAATCTATTATATATTTCTCTTTTCTATTATTTATTCTGACAAACTGTTAGCAGTGCAGGCTAGCAAAACATTCAGATAAGTAAATTCAAATTCCAAACTAAGTTATGATATATATGCCATGTTTTATGAGCTATTACAAGGCAGATGTCCCTTACTTTATATAATAAACATATGCCTAGAAGAGAAATATGTAAATTGAACTTTTATAAACCAAATCCTCAAAATGCATCAATCTATATGAAATATTTTTATTCAGTACCAATAATCCTATTTTATCAATTTTGTCATTTTCACATACCTGGTTTCTTTAAAGTAAAATTCACCTACACTGCTATATTTGCAGTCACAACTGCTGGATTTTTGACTATTCTGAAGGTATTACATAAAGGTATAAGTATTTGATATTAAACCCAATTATTTTACTTGTTTACTTAAAAAAATAAAACATACTTCCTTTTTCTTCCTTTCTTCTTCTTTTCTCTTCTTTTCCTCTCTAATTTGGGCCAACCGCTGCTTCTTTCGTTCCAACTCTGCCTTTAATTCACTTTTGTCCGACATGTTTGTGACCTTAAAAAACATATAATCATTTATAATCACCATTAGGTTGGTAAAAGTAGCGCTCTTTTAAAAAAAATTAGTCTTCAAGAAGAGAATTATCTCAAGAGGCCTGTAGTTCACTGCTATCGAAAGACAACATATAAATTCTACTTTTTAAATATGGAAGCATAATATATTACTAAGATTTGAATAACATTATAAAGAAATGTATATAAATATTCAGAGTTGAACAAAGTAGCTGGCATACAGCAAGCTCTTTAATGTTCACATGCCCAGATTTAACACAATGTCTCTGACTCTTAAAACAGAGCACATGGGTTGGCATTAAAGAGCTCTTAGGCTATATGACACAGATCAAATCTATAACCAGAGTTTTGCATTCATCCCTAGAAATTTGATTAAAAAAATATGCGGTCAGACAAAATTCCCGTAAATAATGTGTAATACTAATAATATTCAGGACAAGCAAAACACAAAATTTACCATCATTAACTATCAAATATATTTAAAGTAAGTATATTTTAAGTCAAAGCCCAACAGCAAAGTCTGACCGGCTCATCCTCCCAGGCCGGAAGCTCCGTGACTGACAAGTTCACTTTCTCAAAACTACAAGGAAGAGAAAGCCTCTGTCATTTTGTTTTATAGCCTCCACGTTCAGGTACTTTCCCACATACATGGGGAGGGAAGGCACTGTCAACGCCATGTAGGCATGACTTTTATTTATAAAATGGAGCAAGGCGAAAAAGAGTCACTTTTCCTCTGAGGTCACCACTAAGAGGGCGCGGTCCATGATAGGGCGTCTGGGAGAGGGGGGCCACAGGGCGGCGAGCAAGCCTCGAGGCTCCGCGGGCCATCCTCCGGTGGGTCAAGAAGGGAAGCGAGTGATCTCGTCTCCCGCCCCGGCCCCCCCCCCCCCCCCGGCTTTCCTGAGTCACCGCACCTGTCTCTCCCCGCCTCTCCCCTTCAGGAGCCGGGCCGGGCAGCGCTGTCAGCAGAAACTGCCAAACCGCCCTTTGAGCCGGGACGTGTGACACAGCAGGCAGAAAAGCCTGGAGGGAAGCACAGTCAACCCACCTGTCAGCTGGCGGGATGGGAAAAAGAGTCCGCCCGCCTGCAACGTCCGGGTAACGTCCCTCTCCTTCACTCCCAACTCCCAAGAGTCGCCGCCACCAGCTCCGCGGCTTCGCGAAGCACACAAAGAGGGTTGGGCGGCGGCTACTACGGCGAGAGCTTAGGGACAAATAGCTTCACCAGAACGAGGTCGCTCCCGGAAAGAAGGGTGGGGCCGTGCTGCGTGAATTGCCGCCCCCTCCGTAACTTACCTGTGTAGAGTAGAAACCAAAAGATAAGACAAAGAACCCAGTCAGCCTAGGGGCCCGAAGTGTTTCCACTTTGCCAAAAACTGGAAGAATACGCCTGATGTCCTCCGGCTAGGTAAGCAACCACACCACTCTCGCCTTACAGAGTGACACGACCAGAGAGAACTACAATCCCCAGCTACAAGGGAAACCTGCGTGCCTCGAGCAATGCATTCTGGGAGTTACGGTCAATGGTCGTCGCAAAGTATGCTGGGACGTGTAGTGTTTTCTAGGCTTGCGGTTACCCACTTCAAGGCCTTGTATCTTCAGTATTCCAAAGAGAAGCTTCCAGCACTTCCCTTTAACGAATTATTCTGGTCCTCTGGTCAGTGCTCACAATGTTGTATGTGTTATATATTAAGATCTCTGACTCAACATTGGCCGGATTTTAAGAAGGGTTATTTTCCGGTGGTGAACTTATGTATTACACTGCACGTGAAGAACATTTTTTTAGATATATACACCAATTTTAAGAAAAAATGCCTTATAGACGTTTCATGTGGCATCTTAGGCAATAGCTAAAATATAAAACTAAATTTTGAAAATGTGTAACGCATTCTGCCAGAAATGTGACCATTTGTGTTTAATTAGAAAAAGATTTGGAAGTCTTTACTCAGTTTTTACTAGGAATCTCGTGCAATTGTAAACTTGCTTAGCTGGAATGTTAGTGTTATGAAAATTAGCAATAAAAACTTTTTTTAAGTAGGCGTGGAGCCCAATGCTGGACCTGAACTCAGCACCATGAGATCAAGATCTGAGCTAAAGTCTAGAGTCAGGTGGTCCAACCAACTGAGCCACCCAGGCACCCCAGCAATAAAGACTTCTAATTACCCTATTTCTCCTTAGTTTCATCATGTACACATGGAATATTCATTTGAGACTACAAATAAAATGATTACTATTGGAATAAATAAATAGATAAATAAATGTTTTTCAGCATTGCAAGTAATTCTTCAGAACTTTGTTGCAGTGTGGTAGGTAGCATTTTGATTTTCTCTCAAGAATTTTTGAAAAGAGAATTTTACGCTCTTGAAATCAATCATTTTATACTATTGAAACCAAGCAAGAATGATTTCCACAGTTGTTAGGTGTTTTAATATACAAAAAAGGAAAAGTTATTGGAATATGAATTTACCAGAAATTTATGGGTCAATACACATTTTAAATTTTCTTATTTAAATAAAGCATTATTTGGAAATAATTAAAGCTAACACCAAAGCAATGTCTTTCCTATAGTCTAGAGCGACATTGCCCAAATCTAGGATTAACCTTTAGGATTCACGTTCTAAGTCCTTAGGCCTGTGCCTAGTCTTTTCCTTATCTTACCCTGCCTATATACAAGATAAATATCTCAGAAATAAATTCAAGAAAGAAAATTCTTTCAATTTCAAGACTTTTCCCCATAACCTAAAATTTCAAAGAGCCCCATAACTGTACTCCTTTTTTTAATTATGTGATGTTAATCACCATACACTGTACTCCTTTTTGTTTTCTTTCTTCTTTTGTAATATTTAGTTTTCATTTATTAATTTGAAAACTTGTTATTGATTGCCTACCATGTGCTAGGAATGGTACTGGGTGCTGTATGTAAGAGCTAAAATGCATATCTCTGTCAGGACGCTCAGTTCAACTAAATATTACAATGAGATTCAGTAGAGAAGTGATGGAAACACTCTGGAAAAGAAAATTTTCAGAAGGAGGTGATTCCAGAGCTCAATCTTTGATTTTGAAAGACTGAATAGTAGTTAACCAAGCAAAGAAGATGCGGAAAGTTGCCTTAGGAAGAGGAAGGAATGTGGCCAGTGTACATAATATGAGAGCATGGACTACTGGAAAATCTGGAAATAATTCAAAACGGCTGTAGGCTAGGGCAAGAACAAGGGAATGAAGTCACAAGCAGTGGCAAAGTCACATATCCCAGTTTAGAGTCCTGAAGATGATGTGAATCCACTGACAGATTTTAAATAGGAGGATGGTAGGATAAGTTTAGCATATTAGACATTGACCTTTCAAAGTGGGTTTGAAGAAAGTCCGATATGATGATATTTTTGGCCCTTAGACTCATTTCCTACCCTTCTTTGCCAAACTTTATGCCTCTGGGGAGTGACCTCGGCTTCTTTGATGACTCCCCAGTAGTTGGGTTTACCTAATGAGAGGCTTAAGCATCTTCTGCTCTATCAGAAGGCAGATGGAAAGTGAAATTTGGCTTCTCTTCTCTACTTCTTCCCTCCGTTGATGTTATATCTCCAATAGTAGCTTCATTCCTTCCTGGCTACAGCTCTTGCAAGTGGCCCCTCCTCCATGGCTCTACCTTTCACTGGGCTCTGGAAACTTTATTTTCTCCTTTTGTCTCTTTAGCATCCCCTCTGTAGCTAGTCTCCAAGTGCCTCGTCAACTCTAATTTGCTCACTTACCTCTGTCAGCCCTTCTGTAACTGGTCCTTTCATCAGAGTATCTTTATTTGAACTCTGGGTGAACTCTGTTTCTTTCTGAGACCCTAATTGATACAGCTTCATTGAAGGGATGGGAGATGGAGAGAAGAGGCAGGGTAGAGACTAGAAGCAGGGAATATACTTGGAAGGTTTTTAGATGGAGCCAGAAACTACTTGTGTATGAGCCAATGCATTTACGGTGGGAATTAAGAAAAATAGACTGGAGGAATGTTAAGGTTTTAGAACAGTAAAGCAGGTTAGGTACCCCAGCTGGCCTTCCTCCTGAAAAGAATTAAAAATGCAGGATAAAGTACCTTCCTTCTTGCTTTAATGAGCTGGCAAGAAAGTAAAGAGTACTTAGGACAAAAGAAGGTGGGAACCTAGATGGCATATACCTAACTTGGTGAATTTTCACAGCTTGTAGGCAGGAGACCACAAGAGACAAAGCCCAAGGCCTACTCTAGACTGCTATCTCAAAAGGAAACCTCAGAATACATCCTTGATGTGAGAAATCTACCGCCACTTCTGAAGAAATGCCTAGCAACTTTGGCACTGATGGAATGGGAATGAGGAGGCAAATTTCTGAGAATGTGCAATCACAGGTGGGCCCTCACATGGCTTTTCAGCCTGAAATTTCAGTACCTGGATGGTTCATAAAAACATGGGCTGAAAATGTGATTTAAAGTTATCCAGACTTATCATGTACTCAGGTGCCTGGGAGAAGCAAACATGAATCTTTTTGGAGGGGCTCCTCTTATTCCAAGCTTTGAAGAAAATTCAACACTTTGAAGAATTCTACATGGATAAATGTCAAGAAATATGAGCTCAAAATCACAAAACACACAAAGGAGGCACCAAAAGCAAGAGCCAACCAACCAAAACAACAGATACCAGAATAAGACCCACAAAGACTTCTGATATTAGAATATCAGACACAGGATATAAAATAAATATGGTTAACTATTATAAAAGATAAAAGAACTAAAAATATGACTAAAACAGCAGATTTTAAAAAGAACCAACTAGCTCAACTGGAAATTAACAATATACTAACTAAAATAAAAGACTCAAGAGATGAGTTGAACATAGCTAAAGAGGGCAGTACTACACTTATACCAAATCTTGGGCCCTGTACTTTGGACTCAGCTCTGGCCTTTATGCAGCCCCAAGGAATATGAATGGCTAAGGATATGGCCATTCATATGAAATCTATATGCCCCCTTAGAGATCATACTTCTGACATCAGGGACCCTGAAATTACCACCTCAAATCACCCCAAGCCTGCTTCCGGTTCCTTATGGAGACCTCTTCTCCAGGTCTCTCCTCCTGAGGGTAGCCTGCACTCTCAGGGGGTGGCCTGCACTCTCAGGGGGTGGCCAAGAAATGGCTCTCATAGGACTATGATGGGACTTGGATTTGTAGGTCGGCTGCCCAAGTGTGTACATGCAATGGCCGTTGCAGTATGGAATGGAGCTGAGGATAAAAGGAGAGGGGTTTGGAGTTAGCAGTTAGGAGTCAGCATTCCCTGTGCCACCATATTATAGGGCAGAGCTCTAGGTATCCAAGAATTTTAAATTCAAACCTGGTTTTTGTCAAGATAGGAGGAAGGAATATATTTTATTTAATTTTTTGTTAGTTTGATTTCTGACTTTTAAATGTGTCTCTATAGTATGTGTCCTTTCATTTGTACTTTTTTCCAGGGTCCTAGAAATATTAGGGGTAGATCAAGAAGAGAAAATATTTGTATTGGAAGGTAGTACTAAAGAAATTATCCAGAATGCAGTACAGAGAGACAAAAAGGTAATATGGAAGAAAGATTAGAAACATGGAGGATAGGAAGAGGTTTAACAAGCATCTAATGAAGTTCTAGAAGGGAAAGGGAGAGAGAAGAGAGCAGAGGAAATATCCAAAAAGGCACTTTTTCACAATGGGGAAAAATCACCAATCCACAGATTCAAGAATTCCAATTAGTTGCAAATGGGATACATGAAATCTAGACCTTGACACTGCAGAATGAAATTGTAGAGAAGAAAGGAAACAAAACAAAACAACAACAACAAAAAGCCAAACCTGGAAATAACCCAAATGTCCATCAACTGATGAACAGATAAAATGCTAATATAGCCATATGATGTTGGAGCACTACTCAACAACAGAGAGGAATGAACTACTCGTATGTGTAATGGCATGAATGAATCTTCAAAACATCATGCTAAGTCAAAGCCAGACAGAAATGACTACATACTGTATGATTGCATTTCTGTGAAATCCTAGACAAGGCAGAACTATGACAAAAGCAAATCAGTTGTTGCCTGGGGCTGGAATAGAGAATGACTCACTGCCAAGGGGGCATAAGGGAACTTTTTAGAGCAATGGAAGTGTTTTGGTTACTGTGGCTTTGTAGTAAGTTTTGCACTCAGGAAGTGTGTGACCTCCAATTTTGTTCTTTTTCAGGATTGTTTTGGCTATTTGGAATACCTTGAAATTCCATATGAATTTTAGGATGAATATTTCTATTTCTGCTAAAAAGGCCATTAAGATTTTGGTGGAGAGTGTGTTAAATCTGTAGATCTGTTTGGGGAAGATAGCCATCTTAACAATAGTAAATCTTCCAATCTACAGTCACAGAATATCTTTCCATTTATTTAGCCCTTTGATTTCTTTCAGCAATATTTTGTTTTGTTTTGTTTTCAGTGTACAAGTCTTGCCCTCCTTGGTTAAATTTTACCTAAGCATTTACTTTTTTAAATGCTATTATAAATGTAATTAGTTCCTTAATTTCCTTTTGGGATTGTTCGTTGCTAGTGTATAAAAATACAGCTGAGTTTTGTGTGTTAATCTTGTATCCTGCAACTTTGCTGGATTTATTTGCTCTAACAGCTTTTTGGTAGATTCTTTAGGATTTTCTACCTATAAGATTATGTCACCTATAAATAGAAATAGCTTTACTTCTTCCTTTCCAATTTGGATGCATTTCTTTTCCTTGCCTAATTCTCTGGCTAGAACGTCCAGTACAATGTCGAATAAAAGTGGTGAAAAAGAACACCCTTGCCTTGTTCCTGATCTCAGGGGGAAAACTTTCAGTCTTGAAACTACTGCTTTTTTAAAAGGTCAGAATACTCTTCCTTTCATTAGAAGAGTAGCCAAGGGCGCCTGGGTGGCTCAGTTGGTTAAGTGACTGCCTTCGGCTCAGGTCATGATCCCGGAGTCTGGGGATCGAGCCCCACATAGGGCTCTCTGCTCAGCAGGGAGTCTG